>NC_142623.1:29322938-29625968 GCF_059453375.1 Lepisosteus platostomus
GAGTAATGGGACAGCAGGGTTGTTAGAAAATATTAGTTATAGTAGAAGAAGAAAACAACTGGGGGAGAGATCATGTTAATCATTTAATAGTAAGCATGCTTTAAAGGAAAGGAATTATGTGCATTTAATACAAATGTTAATGTGCTTCACACTCATGTAGTACTGCTTTCTAATCCTGAGGGGAAAAACTGAAAGGCTTTTTGAATATTAACACTCTGTGCAATCCAAAAGAAAAAAACAACAACTTGACAATCTACTGTAGTTTTTAACGTAAAATAAAACATTGTAACTATAAGGTCCTGATGCACTGCTCAATGCAAAATACATATGCATCCTGAAATCTCTTAACTTTAATTTAATTACATAATACTCCTTAAGTAAGTATTTGCTCTAAATAATCTTCTCAATCAGAAATACTGTCAGTAGGCATCCTATCATAAGGATAAGCAGGTCTACTATTTATCCCCAGATAATTTTTCTATATTAACATAAAATATTGTCAGTCATTTCTCTTTTCAGTAACAGCTTTGATGATGTATTAAATACTACATCAAGTTTACTACTCCAAGAAACAACAGTATTATGTATTGCAATATACATATGCTGTGGATGAAGGAAATATGAAAAAACATAATAACCTCATGTGAAACTGGCTATTTTAGTACCAAACCAAGACCTGCAAAATGTAGGGAGCAGCAATAATGTGCTAACTTTAATAATTTAAATAATAAAAAGAGTATAGTACAGAATAACAGTATACTGTAACTGTTCTTTGTGTACACATACACCTCAGAGCATGTACACAAAGATGTGACTCAACGCACTTTATTAAGAGAAACTAATACGAATTGCCACAAACAGATAAGATTGCACCAAAAAAGTGTTACTTTCAAATGTTAAAGGGGTTAACATCTTGAAAACTATTTGTTATTTTAGGAAAAGATAATCTCAATCTCAACCCCAGCTAAAAAGAACTTCCAAACTTTCAAAAGAAAGAATTAAAACATTTATAAATGTTCTCATTATTTATAACTGATAAACAGCAAAAAAGCACAATAAATGAATATGTCATACAGTAACTATACAGATGATAAAAGCATCAATGTGTTATGTTAACTGATATATTCAAAGTCAAAGAAAAGTAAAAAAAATATCAGACAAGGAGGATCTGTGCATAACCTCACAATGTACTTTGAAGAAATATTTACTCAATAATATTTGTGTTATGCACACATCAAAACTAAGCAGAATGTACTTTAATTCTTTAATTAGCTCAATAATATTTTATAAATTTGCTACCCTCATCCCTTCATCAAGACATAGCTTTATAGTGCCCCAAATACAAAAAAATTAATTTACATTAAAGAAAAAACATACTGTATCTGAGAAAATTAGCGCAGATAAGTCATACAAATGTTTATCAACTGAGGCCACTACCTTATAAAACATTGTACACCAACTCCATCTACAGGTCATCTGAACAGCAACACTGCATAGAACTGTATTGTGCAGATTTTTTGGTGAATTCCTGTTAACAATCATATTTTTGACCAACTAATTCAATGAAAAACTTATGGTTAATCTCTTGGACAAAATGATGAAGGAAAATCTACCTCCATATAAACACTTTTACAGCTATTAAACTAAACACAAACTGCACTGTCCAGAAGAAACCACAACAGGTGAAATATTTTAACACAGGCTGCACTATGTAGAAAATAGTACGGAGCTAATATAAAGTTAGTCTTCATAAAATTACATATTAAAACAAACATTTACTGAATGTAATGATGATGTAAAATCGCATTCAAGCATTCATGATCCTGCGGTTGGGGGATGGTTTATTCTTTTCATTTTGAAATATTTAATAGTACATATTCAGATTTAAAAAAATAATAGCAGCTACAGACAAAAAGAAAAGCAGAATCTTAATTAAAAGACACGTTTTACAAACAGCAAAATCATTTCACTGGCAGTGTCATTGAAATATTTAGGCCTGCACAAGCTGCAGCCTTGATACATTTTAATTCAAATCTTAAAGGAAAGCTTAAAGTTGTTTGCTAGGTTATCAAAATGCTGTCACATGATAACTGTTTATATGGTATATCAGATTTTTTCTTTGTGCTTTGCTTTTTTGAATTTTAATAGAAATTAAAAGTGAATTGAAGAGAAAAAATAACCCTTCCATGAGCTGATGTAAAACTGAATGCATTCAATGCATACTGAATCTTGTCTGTGTCCAACAAAGTGTATTCTAATCCAGCGATAAAAGGTTATCCCTGTAGTGGCTCATGTTTACTTCAGTGGTCACAAGTTCCAAAATAGAGGTCTCTACTAGAAAGATGGCCGAATGGTAGTTTTCATTTCTGAGTTATGATTATTGTGATTTTCTAACAAGTGTTGAAATGATTTTGACATCACTGACACTGATTTTTATTGTTTTTTTAGCAAAGTTTCCTTTACTTACATCGCTATTAATGCATGCAAACACATCATTTTGATGATGATTATGTGAAAAAGTGAAGAAATGCTATCAACATTCAGTATCGATCTGCACAATAAATATTTTGTTTACAAGCTTGTCAGAAAAAGAATGAGCTCTCTGGAAAATGATTGTGCTGTTCACTAAATCTACTTTAATTTTGCTTTATCTGGGACTTAGGGGGGATTAATATCCTCTTTGTAACCAGAGCAGTCTGTGCAGTGTTTAATTTTGCTACATCCCAATACACTCCCATTCCATGTTCATCAGCTGAGTGCACTAGACTGTATGCCTATATATTTTTAAAAGAATCATTACCTTTTTCCCCATAGCACATGTACTATTAGAAGGAGGGCCCATGTGCATTTAATCAATATGCCAGTTTGTCCCATCGCTGGTTCTGTTAACTGAAAATTAAACTGTAAGAAAAAAAGTGCATTTCATAATAAGGCATACCATAAACATTTTTTTTTAATTTAAAGGAACAAAATAAAGGAAACAATCAAGTGTCACATAATACCATATGGGAGTAAATTTAGTTTCCTAAATGTACTCCTTTAAACACCATGTTATTAACCAATCAGCATGTAAACTTTCATTTTACTGATAAACTCTGTTGATGTCTCTCACTTTTAAAACAGGTATATTGTTTTTAACAAAAGAATGCGAATGTATCCAGTTGTGAAACGCATAGCTGATGTGGCTTTTAACAAGCTCCTTTGATTCACAACAGTGTCACAGTTGCATTCCAAAGGACACACTTTATAAGCAAACCATGTGCCTCTTACATACACACCATCTGACACAAAATCTGTTATCATTTAGTGTAAATGGTGTCATAAATGAATTCATCATTCGAAATGTTTGCTGTAAATATACTGTTCTATAGTGGTGTGTGACACTGTACCCTGTGCAGCTATTGGGGACTTTGGTTTGTCAAGGAACATAAAAGGATTTTCAGCTAAGACATTAAGACGCATATATTGGAGGGAATAGCATTTTCATAATGCATCCTTCGAATGCTTCATGCAATTGATGGTAAATAATACATTTTTAGCGGACGATCTCCCCAAAAATAAACAGAACCACATTGCCAAACACCACGCACCACCACCTATACATCTGATAAATAACTGTTTTAAAATGTCACATCGTTTGTTACCATGGCACTTATACGTAGATACCACGAATAGAGTTGAAAACACAATGAGACAGCAAATAGCAATCACAGCTTCTTAAATGCTGTCGTTTGCATCTCCGTCCATTATTATATAATTTTACCATCTTATTTTCGAGGCTGAAAACTACCTCGTTAATGCATTAAACAAAGACAACGGTGCGTATCGAATAACCGTTTCCTAAAGATGCCATTTGGCTCAATCACACTTAGGTCCTTATATTTACAAAACACTGTAAAGGTGCCGTAAGGATATAAAGCAATTAATTTCTCACCGAAAGACGGTTTAATCAATAGAAAAACCATTATGCCACAGAGCACTGGCAGTAAATATGATTAACATGTTGATGAAAAATATACTGAACAAACTGCGGCTGCAGTTAGCTTTTTGCCTTGCAAGATAAAACTCAGTAATGCTGAAAAGAAAGAATGCTAACACAACCATATGGAACGATAGGTTCAAATTCCTGTACTTGACAAGGTTTTGGAAAATTCGGGGATAATGCAGTTTACGACTGTATCACATTCTGCCAGACTTTCTAACTAATTTTGAAGGCAAACGCCGTTTTACAATATGTAAAGTTGTTTGACAAAATTAGGCATGCAACTGGCATGTACTCATCGTTCTTCCTAAACACTATTAGTATTTTAATTCGAACGTGTTAAGTAACTAAGCAACTGATTATACTATAGCAGGATAACAGCAGTCCAAGTACAATAAACCTACACAAAATGACAATACAGTTAGCACATAACCATTTTCGAACAGTAGCTCAACCATTTAAAATACCAACTTATTATTTTTACTTTCCACGAAAACTCCTTTAAAACCAATTTGATAACCTTTCTCTACACAAAACCCAACTCACTGCAGTTCGAATAGCTAGTATTCCAATTCATTCTCGTATTTGCAACTGGTAAAAGCACAGGAAAATGGAAAATAAAACAGGAAATCACTTACGGCAATGTGCAAGAGATACTCAACTGTATGGTATCCTAAAACTTTTATAGATACCTTTTCTACACGGTTTCGATGTGAAAAATCCTTATAGATCTCAGATCTGCTGAATTTTAGCTTGAGGCTCGTGAAGCGGCGGCTGATGATGGTGAGCTTGCGCAGGTCTCTCTCACTATTCCTGGGTCTGGGGAGTTAAACTCTTACCGGTCCCTGTAAATTGGTAATCTAACTGCAAAATCTACTCTAAATACAGAGATTGCAGCTAAATAAAGATTTTCTTTACCTAGACAATAGTAATATGTCCCTGGGTAAACCGGATGTGAAATAGGCTGTGACTTCATGCCAGGGAGATTTTATTTTAGAATGGAAGGTGGTACCAATCTCTCATCTAAAGACCAATCCGCCCATTTTTTATATGCAGCACAATTTAACTTCCACTGCTGTCGGCTTAATCTCTTTTCACTGGCTGCAAAATGAAATCCTCTTACATTTTCAACCGGATCTCTTGTTTTTTTTTCTCTCGTTTTTTCCCCTGCACTAGACTGATCTTTGATGTTTTGCAATCGGAAAAAAATACTGTTTTACATTTATAAAATAAATATATTAAGAACCCTGAGCTTCCTTTGAAACTAAAATAAAATCTTTAATCAAATATTTAATAGTCATAGAAATATTTATGAATATGCCTTATGCATATTTCAAGAAACGGCATCTTTTTCAAGGAGACATTCTTCCCAACATTATGAAATCCATATTCTTCACACTGAAGACGTTGTGACGAACCTCTCCGAAAATCATCCCAAATTGCTCACTGTACGCTGTGAACCCACGGTTTTATTTATTTATTTTCAGCTAAGCAACAAGACTGCATCTGTATCCACACTGAAATGAAGTGTTGGTATTTTGTGTAGGCTAGGATTGAGCAAGGACCTTTATAGACTGAGCTACTGTATACCGTACCTCTGCAGAACGGTTCGATGAAACAGCGTGGCATTATAGTCGTTTAGGTTTTAAAGTTAAACTACATTCCGAACGATTGCTTCGATATTGAAGGAATTGGAGCAATATCACTCCGTATCTAAATAACTTTTTACGAGGTAGAACACCCACCGATCGCAATAATTGCTTCAAAATGCATTTGACACAGACGACTGAAATACACACGTCCTTCACAGGCAAATCATAACCCATCACATGGCAAACAGGCTGAAAGGTTTCTTCGTGTTATCAGTTAACTGTGCATGCATTGGTTTGTTTCGTGTTGTGTTTTGGGGGGTCGTACAATTTCATCACATATGCAGTATATTTGATGAGATTATGATAAATAACGCAGTCGGTGCCTCATTCACCTTTCACCTGGTCTAACAGCTGCTCAAACAGAAAAAGTAACACCGAATGTCCCGCTGGTTAGACCTGATGCTGCGTACACTGCGGTTCAAAAACAGGGGAGGAGACAGATTTTGGTCCATGCGTTAGAGATTTGGTGTGCATATTTAGTGGGATATAACATGCTGAAACACGAGACCTCAAACAGGAAACCCACGAAATCTATTACATTATGCATCTCGTTTGCAATTGAAAAAAAAAACATCCGTGTTCTTATAATATTACAGTACTTAAAGAGTATGCAATCTGTCCACTCACACGTGTATATTCAGGCGTAGTTTAGTTTGCACGTATACAGGTAATAAAATCAGAAATTTCAAACAGCCAAAAAAGAGACAAAAGTACTGTATGAAGAACAAACGTCTATTCTGTAAACGTCGCATGATGCTTTTTTACAACTATAGTAGTCCACAAACTATTACTCTTACAAGGCTTGAAGTAAACTCAGTGACGCAATACAAGAATGTTACTATTCTATAACAAACATCTCACCAAAACAATACAAGACAGAGTGGATGTTAGATTAACACAACGTGCAGACGTTTAAGTAAATTTTGTAGTGGAGTGGTATTTAATTTTTAGATCTTATTTCTCTCTTCCATGACATTACATTTCAACAAATATTTCCATGTTGTGCATGTGACATTTTGCAAGGTCTGGAACAACATAAATTGAAAGAACATACAGTATAAAGCTACTGTACATGCTTCAGCACCATGGACAGTGCTAACAGACTGTCTCATTACAGTGATACCCATTAAGAAGTTATTCTATTTTGAGACAGCAGTCAAAAGAGTTTCAATACAGACAATGAAACAAATATGGCCAGAATTGCAACTAAAAACTAGCTACACTAATGAGTTAGTTCATCACTCATTCTTAGTTTCTCAAAATCTCAATTTAACCAGAAATGCAGCCTTAGTCTCCAACAAACTCCATTGCCCTCAGCTGACAAAATAACTTTGCAAACTTCAGCCTTTAATCCACTATTGATTGTGAATTAATATCATAGGAAGAAACTTATTGTAAAGTAAGGTTTGCATTTGAAAACAATTACAGATTCAAGATACATTTAAGTTCTGGCATTTGTAAACAAAAGCTTGAAGTAAATACTATTTTTTTCATTAACATTTTATATACCAGCCATATAGCACCAGCAGTTATATCATCCCGCAACTCACAACTGGCAACCCACTGAAGCTAAGCAGGTGTGAGCCTGGTCAGTATCTGGACGGGAGATCTCCTGGGAAAAACTAACGTTGCTGCTGGAAGAGGTGTTAGTGGGGCCAGCAGGGGGCACTCACCCTGTGGTCTATGTGCGTCCTAATGCCCCAGTATAGTGACGGGGACACTATACCGTAATCAAATGCCGTCCTTTGGATGAGACGTAAAACCAAGGTCCTGACTCTCTCTGATAATTAAAAATCCCAGGGTGTTTCTCGAAAAGAATAGGGATGTAACCCCGGTGTCCTGGCCAAATTTCCCATTGGCCCTTACCAATCATGGCCTACTAATAATCCCCATCTATGAACTGGCTTCATTACTCTGCTCTCCTCCTGATGTGTGGTGAGTGTTCTGGCGTACTTTGGCTGCTGTCGCATCATCCAGGTGGATGCTGCACATTGGTGGTGGTGGAGAGTCCCCATTACCAGTAAAGCACTTTGAGGGGATTGTCCAGAAAAGCGCTATATAAGTGTAAGTAATTATGATTATTATTAATGTACTTCCTTGTTAGATTCACTGAAAAAAGCATTGTGAGGGAAGGGTAAGGGTATATTATAGGATATACAGTATTAACGTGGTGAATTAGGTTTAAAATGAAAGTAGGTAATGGACATATAATCTGTTTATCTGGAAGGTGTCTGGGAAGTGCTTTATTATGAAGTCTAGGTAAATCTGTTGACGACCAGACCCAGGCTTTAACATGTGTTCTCAGTTTCAGACAATGCTGTCTTTTCTTACATCTCAAGTGAGCTAGAGTGCACTCACTGCTGCCAAATCTAGTTATGCCTTTGAAAGAAATGGATTCCTAAGGCATTCTTTCTCTTGGGGTATTTTTTAGAAGAAAAGGCTTGTACGTACTTTGGGTATTGAATGCCAGCTCATGAGTAAAACTACATGTATTTTACTGTCTTTATTAATTTTAAGATTTGTAAGTGAAATAATTGCTGGAACATTCTGTAGTCAACCAGCAGAGATACTGTAGATTCATAGGGGCTCTGTCATAGCATCATGTTTCAAAATGGACTATCATCACTAAGAAATGTTTAACAAACTGCTTCATAGGCAGACTAATATCATGCACTTTCAAATCTATTTTAATTGTTGTACAATGGTGTTAAAAAAAACAATATTAATGTAAGAAGAGTTGCATTGTGACTGGGTACTGTCACAGTCCTTAGCTCTTTTAAGCAACTTCATTCACATCAAATCATAGGGGTTCATTAATATAACCTAGATAGCAAATTATTTAGAATTAAACAGCCATTTTGAGACAACCTTAAATGGAAATCATTGTGCTCCAAAAAGTTTTTGTGTCACAGTTTACCCAACAAAGTTGTCAATATTATATGCAAAGAATGTTTTAATGTGCACATAGTAATTTTGTTTTTATTTTTTTAGGATTTAAATGTGTGTTTTTTAAATTCAAGCCTGTATTTCACAGTAATAAAATCTTTACAAAAAGACACGCAATGATGAGTGTTTCATGGATGTTTGTGTTGATAAACAACCCAAAATACAAAGTTTCAGTTACTTTAAACACATATACAGTAGTTCATCTTGTTAACTAATATGTGTTTGTGCTTTACTTGCTCATGGAGATGTGCATTTATAGTTTCCAAAAAGAAAAAAAAAGCTAGAAGCAGGCTCTTTAGAAATATAACTCACTTTTGCTTCTGACATTGACAAAAAAGCTTAAGAAATGTGTTGTATTCTAAGGTAGTACTATTTGTTATAATAATCTCAATATGTATCCAGTGCCTCTTTTGTTCAGGACATATTTGTAATATTTATGAAACCACCTAATCTAACACAGACTTTATAAAAATATACATGCTTATCATCAAACAATACAACTACTTATTTAGATTCTTCTTTGTTATACTTGAACTCCTGTATACACTGTGCTTATTTGAACAAAAAATGGCACAGCCAGTTATTTTACCAGGACTTCAGCTGCCAAATAGATAAAGAAGAAATAGAAAATACAATCCTACTATTGTGTCTGTTTGAGATGCACATTATCATACAGTACTTCTCAAAAGACAGAGTGTGAACAATCACACTCAAGAATCAGGAATGCTTTATAAATTAGACATTAAGGAACATGCAACAACACAGTACTGTATATTGTTCCTAAACTCTGCAATAGAATCCAAAATCTATGTTAAGGGTTCACATCATTGAAACTTTTCATCTACAGTAGGTGGCTTTGTATGGTTCCAAAATAGTTCTCAGGAGACTAGAAAAGTTCTAGTGCTGTTGTGCTCTGTTGCAAATACATACAGTATGTTGATAGAATGTACTGTACATTGTCTTCCACTCTGGAAAAAGAGGTCTGTTTCATATCAATGTGGTAGCAATTATAACCATTGACTTAGTCTTGAGTGAGAAACTGTATACTGTACAAACAAAATAAAAATATGAAAATTATAAAAACAGCAGCAAAAACAGCACTTGAACACTTTACCTATACCTGGCAATAATAAAACATAAGATAATTTTTAAATCAGAAAGAAATACATATAAAAATCTTGCTTTTCTTTTAAAGCAGTTGCTTAAACAGTATTCAGAAATTCAGCACACAGCCTACAGCCAAAAGAATCTCTATTTTTATGAGAGAGAATTCTTAGGTTAACCATTATAAGGACTAATACATTCAATGGTCTCAATATTAGGAACCTAGACAAAAGACTAGGTACACCAGTGAAAGGCAATGAGTGGTTGTCTTGAGGACATTCAGACAGACTTCTATCACCTTCACTGACCAGAACAATCCTCAGTCCTATTAAAAACCGGTTCATCCAGTGAAATGTGCAGTTCAATCACACACATCATTACCCTCATCACAATCTCAGGTGAAAGCAATCCTGCTAGACAAATGAGATGGAATTGTGCTGCAAATATTTAAAACCATTGTAGACTGCACACCATTTTTTATTTTAGCTGTACCCGCTACTTACAGAGGTCCAACCCATTTTTGGCCTAACATTTTGGTCAATAAATGAGAAATAATTTATTTAAGATTTTTAGGACATTAGATTTTAGTGCTCTCAGAAACAAGGCGTGTCTTTTGAGCACTGAACTACCAGCACAGTCAATGAGCTTTTATATTATTTTTTTTTCAAAAGGTAAAGACAACTACATAAGAATAAGATATGAATAATAATGATTCATAAACAATTTGAAGAAATGCAAATCAACAACTCACTGTATTCTATATAGAAACAAAATGGTTCACTAATGTCCATAGTGAACCCCCTATGTAATTGTATGAGTTGAAAGGTTTAATTCTACCCAGTAACATTTGAATGTATTCTTTTTCTTCATCACATAATGGTAAAGGTAATTCACAATTTTCATCTTCTGTTATTATGCTGCATCATTTTCACTGTCTCTTTACTTCATGTTTCTAGCAATGTCTTTAATTATAAGTCACAGTGATTTTAAATATGTCTGACTTCTGGCTTCATACATTATTAGATGTTATTACAGATAGAATTATGATTTTAGCCATAAAGAAAAAATAATGAACATGTTATCATGGTACATCTCTGTGGTCAGTGTAAATGAAATGATACTAAGCAGTGTGCCTTTCTTAGCCTTATAATAATGAAAACTAGTGTGATTAAGAAAGAAATAGTTCAGCAATGGCATAAGTAAGGTGCCTAGCTGTATTTCAAAGGGTAATGTGCATATAATATCTTATAGTAACAAGTAATAGGTTTATTCCATGCTGAAAAAAAGGAGAAAGAGAACACAACGTTTCGGCCGTGGAGCCTTCTTCAGGTGTGAGAGAGACAGGGCAGTAGGCAAAGGTAAAGTAGCGGGAGAACAAAGGTTGGGAGGGAGGAGGAGTGAGAGGCGGGAGCAGGGGACAGAAAGAGAGGCCAATCAAGAGGTGTGAAGTCAGAATGGGTGCAGAGAGGTGTGAAATTAAACTTCCAATGAATGGAGAAAATTTAAAAGAACAGTAGTCTGTCGTTAAGGGAAGGAAGAATGTGTGATCCTAGCTGCAGAATAATTTTAGTTTCGGTGGTCTTTCTGATGTATGAGTTCGGAAAACCGTCTTTGAGAACACAGACGGAGAGATTAGAGTGGTCGTGGCCGTCAGAGGTGAAATGAGAAACAATAGGCTAGGAGAGATCTTTAATCTTCACAGCCCTGACGTGTTCTCTGAAGCGGTCTCCGAGTCTCCTTCCTGTTTCTCCAATGTAGATGGCTGGGCATTTACTGCAAGAGATACAGTAAATGAGGTTGCTGGAGGTACAAGATGCTGTCTGGGTGATCCGGAATTGTCCTGAGGGGCCTTGAATGAGTGTGGTGGTGGCTGTGTACTTGCAGGTGATACAGCGATAGGATGGAAAAGGTCTGGTTAATGGTCCTGGGGATAGGAAGTGTGTTAGGGTGGTAAGGAAGCACCAATGGAATGCGGTTGTTACGGCGGGAGTTCCTGATCGGGTTGATGGTCCGGGGGGTGTTTTTGGCTCGGGCAAGGGCCCTGTCAATCACACTGCTGGGGTATCCTCTGTTGATGAAAAATGAGTACATTTCGAGGGCTTGGTTCTCGAAGTCGATGTCGTCGCTGCATAATCGTCGTAACCTAAGGAACTGTGAAAAAGGAAGAGAGTTTTTAGTGTGGTTGGGGTGAAATGAGCTGTACAGGAGGTAGCTGTGTGAATCCGTGGGTTTGTAATAAACTGAAGTGGACAGTCGGGGGTAGTTGATAGACAAGTGGATGTCTAGAAACGGAAGAGTGGTGGAAGATATGTTAACCGTATATTTGAGGGACGGGTGGAAGTTGGTGAAATAGTGCAGGAAGAACTCAAGCTGATAACTCAAAGTTATTTTATTTTATTACAAACCCACGGATTCACACAGCTACCTCCTGTACAGCTCATTTCACCCTTGACAGGGCCCTTGCCCGAGCCAAAAACACCCCCCGGACCATCAACCCGATCAGGAACTCCCGCCGTAACAACCGCATTCCTTTGGTGCTTCCTTACCACCCTAACACACTTCCTATCCCCAGGACCATTAACCAGACCTTTTCCATCCTACAGGATGATCCCTCCATTGGGGCCCTCTTTTCTGATCGCCCTATCATCTCATATCGCCGACCACCTAATCTGCGTAACCTCCTTGTTCACAGCTCCCTTGACCGCCCTCAACAACCATCCACACCAGGCACGTTCCCTTGCAACAGAGCTCGCTGTATCACCTGCAAGTACACAGCCACCACCACACTCATTCACGGCCCCTCAGGACAATTCCGGATCACCCAGACAGCATCTTGTACCTCCAGCAACCTCATTTACTGTATCTCTTGCAGTAAATGCCCAGCCATCTACATTGGAGAAACAGGAAGGAGACTCGGAGACCGCTTCAGAGAACACGTCAGGGCTGTGAAGATTAAAGATCTCTCCTAGCCTATTGTTTCTCATTTCACCTCTGACGGCCACGACCACTCTAATCTCTCCGTCTGTGTTCTCAAAGACGGTTTTCCGAACTCATACATCAGAAAGACCACCGAAACTAAAATTATTCTGCAGCTAGGATCACACATTCTCCCTTCCCTTTACGACAGACTACTGTTCTTTTAAATTTTCTCCATTCATTGGAAGTTTAATTTCACACCTCTCTGCACCCATTCTGACTTCACACCTCTTGATTGGCCTCTCTTTCTGTCCCCTGCTCCCGCCTCTCACTCCTCCTCCCTCCCAACCTTTGTTCTCCCGCTACTTTACCTTTGCCTACTGCCCTGTCTCTCTCACACCTGAAGAAGGCTCCACGGCCGAAACGTTGTGTTCTCTTTCTCCTTTTTTTCAGCATGGAATAAACCTATTACTTGTTCCTTTGCAGCCTACGCATGCTGACGCAGCTACCCACCTGAACTACATATCTTATAGTAGTTCAGGTGGGTAGCTGCGTCAGCATGCGTAGGCTGCAAAGGAACAAGTAATAGGTTTATTCCATGCTGAAAAAAAGACGAAAGAAAGCACAACGTTTCGACCGTGAAGAAGGCCCCACGGCTGAAACGTTGTGTTTTCTTTCTTATTTTTTTCAGCATGGAATAAACCTATTACTTTTAATATCTTATTATATGATGCTTGGTATGTCTTGCTAGTGTTATTATAAAGATATTCTTTAAATCTTCATAATCTCTGCAATATTTCTCACAAACAGAGATATGGAATTCACACAATCTTAATTAATCTTAATCTTAATCTTAAAAGTTTTAATTATTGCTTGGTATCCAAAACATTTGCATACCAATTTAAATATTGCTATTTATTCTTTGTTAGATTAGCACTTCCGTTTTACACTTCCAGTTTATACAAATTCAAGTAGGTAGCTGTGTCAGTATGCATAAACTGCAAAGGAACAAGTAAAGGTTTATTCCATGCTGTGGACACCTGAAGAAGGCTCCACAGCTGAAATGTTCTGTTTCTTTTCTTAATGGAATAAACCTTAACTTGTTCTTTTGCAGTTTATACATGGCTTATTTCCATTGGCTTATGCATCATACATTATTATATGAAATCTGTTTAGCAGGTCTTCATGTACAGTATAAGGCTATTTAATAATGATCATAACAGGTCCACCAATCCCTTGCAGCCAGAGGTCAAAGTGATGGAGGTTCAGGAAAGGAAAGGACTTTCATGAGGAAGACCACAAAGACTGGTAGAACACACAGCACCATGCCATTATCAGAACATGAATATTTCGGCCTGTAGAATTGCAGAAACATTGGAAATGAAGCCTGTGTCACTGCCACAGTGAGACAGATGTCCTGTCATATAGGACCAGAATGATGACATGGTCCTAGCCTAGTGATCCCTCAAGCCACTGGCCTGGTGAGGTTCTCCCATTCATTGGATTAATGTAATGCCCAGGAGGAAGGGATTCTTTAACGAGACAGAATGAGAGGCTATGACAGTGCATCCAGGGTGACAGAGAAGTCCCATTTTGCCTAGATACCTGTATGGTGGGTAAAGTCCAATAACTACATGCAGAAATTGCATTGCTGGGTAGTGCAGCAAGTGTAATTGAGGTTGTATTTGGTTTCTGTGTCAGGCAACCGACCTTAAGAAAGTGGACCCTGAGGTAAAGGAATCTGAGGATATGATAGTGAAGAGCTCTGGTGCTTCCTGGCCTTCTGTCAGTGGTCTACAACCCCATGACAAGGCTACAACAGTAGTGACCAAGGTTAAAGAGAAACAGATCTATTAGGGAAGCAGGGCAGAGATCAAGGCCAGGAATGAGAAAAGACCCTGGAGCTTTCTCTGTCTAGTGGGACTGGACCATGTTGGGCTTCCCACCAGCTTCTCATTTTTATGTCATCCTCTGCATATAGTTCGAGCCAGTCATACACATGATACACTACCAGTCCCTTATGCCCATGCCAACTGCAATTAGGGTATGTCTGTGAACTGGAGGGTCTGAGCACAGTTTCCAGAAGACAGACATCTCAAGCATATATTCCCATGTCTGTCAGAGCAGCAATGAATGGCAGTGAGCTAACATGTTAGCATGGAATTGAGAGAAAAGAACGGTGAGGATTGATGATGTGGCAGAGTCCAATTGGTAAGTGCAACAATGAGGTAATAACTGCACTTTGACTGAAATAGAACTAGATGTTTTTTTCCAGAATTTCAGAGTTTAAGTTATACATACTGTATAATATATATTATACTGTTTATTTCTTCTTCCTTTTACATCTTGTATATCTTAGTTAAACACTAAATTTGGAATTATTCTCTGTCATTCATTTCTGATTCATTGGAGTAAACATATTAATTGGCATCCTATTATTTTTTTCTACAGTATGTGCTCATAATATTGTGAATCAGCGGACCAACATCTCTGCCAAACATTCTTGCACATTTGGATAATCTTTTACACTCACTCACTTTCAAGTTAGTCCCATGAAATAACCTGAAAAAATATGTATGTCCATTACAATTTCAGTTTAAAATATCATTTCTACAAATTCCTCAGCATGACACAAATGTGTGTAGCAATGTAAGAAGGTAATAAGATATCAATTCTTTCATTCAGATTTGGAAAACAAATATGTACAGTAGATGATTCATGTTTGTGAATGTTTTTTGGGTACATTTCATTCATCCTCTGATACAGCACATTCTGTGCAATGTGATGTTACTGTATGTGCAAAGCATTCCAAAGAGACAATGTTTTAAGCTATTTATAGAACTGTAGAGTTCTTTACAAGGGAATGTTGAAAACTATAATAGAACCAATTTCAGCATTTTCATCTTCACAATGAATGTACTGTAGGTTTGTTTATGAATAATGTTGCTAGAAAATGGAATTAGTGCAAATTCCCCTAAACCCAGGGTCTGTATGTGAACATTTGTATTTGATATCAACACATCTATTGAGAAAATCAGGGTAATCCTCCAAATGTTTCAATATGATGAACTTTTAAATGTTAGAAGCTGGTTAGTCTTGCTTCATGCATGAACTTTAGCCCCAAAGAAATTGCCACAAGATTTCTGACATGCCAGATAGTTAATAGGTAATACTTCACAGAATTTCAGTTTCCATTGATCACAGTGTTGCAGAATTGTTTTTGTTACCCCTTAAAAGACAGTCAGAAGTCCGTCTCAGAAGTTAAAAAAGTGTTTTTGTTTCTTGCACATGGGAGCGAAACACAGATGCTCAGTGTTTTTTTCTTAAAGTGATAAAATTAGAATGGTCCTTACAATTTGTCTATCTATCACACTTCCCTGTGTGAATCAGTTCGACCATGCACATCTTCCTCTTCCCTATTTGCCAAAGATAACTTCTTTTAATACAATTAGTTACTTATTTTTATAGCAAGTGTTCCCATATAACAGTGTGGAATTACATAGTAGCCCTTGTATCCAGCATTCTCTTTTGAATTATGCATCTTTCAGGAGGAGTGGGGAGCTTTGGGATTGCAAAATAGATTCATTGCATCCTTCAGTTATATGGATATCAATGAATTACAGGTACATACATGTACAAATGGAACACTAACACCTGATCCAATAGACATACAATAAAAATAGACTGCAGAATTGTTTTAAACCCAAAATGAATCATAGGGAAAATTACAGCAGCTAACCTTTAATCAGTGGATTATTTGTTTATGTGTTTTTTTTTTCAGTTCATTGCAAGCAAGATTTTTAGTGATGTGTATGGTGGTAAACTGTTAATTAAGTTTATTCTGTTATTAATAACAGATTATTTGCATGGAGACTGAAGGAAGACAGATTTTTAATATGATCACTACACAGTTAACAGTACATTGAAGATTCTGCCTTCAATAATTTATTATGTTTGACTGTATTTGTTTAAGATACTGATTGTCTTCATCCAGTTCATACAGGGAAGTTTCCAGTTCATTGATCTGCATTTACATTATTTTAATTTAGGCACATCTGTACTTGTATTTTATACATTCCTAACTACAATGATGACCCTAAATGCAAAGATATGCAAATGTGAATAATCAAACCTAAATATTAGCTACAAAAATTAAACTAAAATTGTGTAAATGCAAACAATCCTGCTTTTTTATGAAAAATAGAAAGTATTATGATCCTGTTATCATTCTAACCAGCTTTTTTGTGAAACCATAATGTGAATTGAACTATTCCCTAGTTTAACTGCATTTCTAACTAAATCAGAACATTTAATAGGTTTATTCCATGCTGAAAAGAGAAGAAAGAAAACACAACATTTCGGCTGTGGAGCCTTCTTCTGGTGTGAGAAAGACAGGGTAGACAGCAAAGATTAAATAGCAAAGGAGGACAAAAGCTGGGAGAGTGGAGGAGGTGGGAGCAGGGGAGAGGCAGAGAGGCCACTCAGGTGGTGCGAAGTGGAGAGAGGTGTGAAGTCAAAACTTGCATGTGAATAGAGCAGATTCCACGAAAACAAGTCTGTCATTGAGAGAAGAGGGAAGGTGTGAACCAAGTTTCAGGATAAAAAATTTTTCTGATGTCTTTCTGCTATGGGAGTTAAGAAACCCTTCTTTGAGAACACAAATGGAGTGATCAGTGTGATCATGTCTGATCAGTCTGAGGGGAAATGAGAAACTATGGTCTTGGAGAAATCTTTAATCTTCACAGCCCTAACATGTTCTCTGATATGATCTCCTAGTTTCCCCAATGTAGATACTGTAGCTGGTCATTTCCTGCAAGAGATACAGTAAATGAGGTTGCTGGAGGTACAAGAGGTCACCTGGGTGATCCAGAATTGTCCTTAGGAGCCTTGAATGAGTGTTGTGTTAGATACTGTATGCACTATTCAACAGGATCCTACCACTGACTACCATAACAAGTGGACATCTACCTTCTTATCAGCAGCAAGTAACTCCCCCGGGAGGCAAACTGGCTCATCGTTGAACCCCAGGTATCCCAATTTTACCTCCTCCCCTAAATCCACAAACCCGACACCTGAAACTATGGGCTTGGAGAAATCTTTAATCTTCACAGCCCTAAAATGTTCTCTGAAGCAGTCTCCTAGTCTCCTTCTGGTGTCCCCAACACAGACAGCTGGGCATTTCCTGCAAGAGATCAAGATCAAGAGAGATCAAGATCTTGATCCAGAATTGTCCTGAGGGGCCTTGAATGAGTGTTGTGTTAGATACTCTATGCACTCTCCAACAGGATCCTTCCACTGACTACCATAACAAGTGATATCCACCATCTACCTTATCAGCAGCATGGAACTCCCCCTAGACTCCTTCTGGTTTCCCCAATGCAGATAGCTGGGTATTTCCTGCAAGAGATACAGTACAGTAAGTGAGGTTGCTGGTGGTACAGGAGGTCACCTGGGTGATCCACCCATCCAAATTATTAATAGAAACCATCAATGATAAAATAGGATGATGGTAATGATAAAAATACAGTGATGTAAGCATTGTGAAAACTCTTGATATCCAGTATATATTTTTTCAAAATAAAATGTAAAGCCATGGGTCTACAAATGTGAAAAATCCACTTATTCTGCTTAGATGTGAAGAGATCAGGGAGAGGCGGCACATTGCTCTGAAGCTGCAGTTTACGTAACACTGATTATGACCTGGAGAAGTCTGAATATGCAACAGTTTGGCTCGAGTATTAAAACACTGGTGACCATCTGCTCTGCTGCTTGTTCTCACCCTTTCTCTTAAATCTCTTTTCTTGGAATAAAGCTTCGTTTAAATCGCATGCAGTATGTTCAGTAGTTTACATTAATTTAACTGCTAGTTTCATGATATTTTTAATTTTCTGATAAGGAATGATGCAATATTGATTCCAATTAGAGAGAAGAGCTGCTTATTGCATGGCTGACCACATCAAGGAAGGCATTTTCTTTTCTACAACGCACATTTGACAGGATAGTTGCTGAAAACTGTCAAACAACACCCATTAGGCTGCAAAAGTGAAACAATATGCAGTTCTAACTTGCCAGTAAATAACAAACTATTGGTGTTTCTACTTTATTGTGTGCAAACCCGTGAACAGGAAATGTTTTTATCTTACAGGATGGTATCAAGAAGAGTGTAACCAAAGCTCTGAATATTAATCTCAAATGTTCATCAACATCACTAGGGTCAACCTTCTATATTTCTATTTCTACTTCTATATTTATATAGAATCGCAGGTCATTTAAAAATAGCCAATTCTGCTCTCACAAGGTGCACAAATGAATGCACGTTATTTCAAATTAACTATGGTTAAGGACACAGACACCCTTGTTGTTCTCTACATGCAGCACAGAAGGTGACAGTACTGTATTTTAGTATGAAACTTTTGGCTTTTGACTTTTGGAGTTAATTCTATCTGAATTAATTTAAAAAAAACATTTTTTTCCATAAAATTGTTCTATTTTGTAGCACTTTTCTCATTACGCATAAACCACTACTTATTCTACAAGAAGAAGGAGAGGAAAATGAAAAGTTTAACCTGATAGCTGACAGTGCAGATGTATATCAAATGGTGTCACTAACTAATGAAACACTGGAAAGGTGTTTTAAAAAGTGTCACAATCAATGGTTCAATGTTTTATCTTGGCAGTGAAATGAGAAAACGGCTCCAAGAACAGTAAAGATCTGTGAAGATGCTAAACATTATATTACAGCAATATGAAGGTTGCCAAGGCTACAGTGTTTGGTTTTATTTTATGTTTATAAAACCAAAGACAAGAGCACTTAAAATAGATGGGTCAAACTAAACGAGTTTAGAAGAAAAGAAAAGGCAACAGATGCTGTCTCAGATTTTGCAATAGCCAAATGCAACCTAGTTGTCATTCCATAAGAACAATGTTTGCAAATGAAGGCAGCCAAGTGTGATCTAAGGGTATCTCAGCTTTCACTCAACTTTGTAAGATAGATTTCTGACTGACATTAGACTCAGTAGCAATAGAGTTTATACTGAAAGATGAATAGTAACTTGAGAGCTGTCATTGACATGGAGCAGATGGAGGTTCAGCAGCACACCATTTATCCCAAAGCATGTCAGTCATATACTGTATACCCAGAAGTACTCTGTCACAGGACACTATGCAAATATGTGTAAGTACTGTATGTACTGTACCTGGTACACCCTGAGCACATCAGTGACAGTGGGTTGGAATAAATCTTCATCCGCAGCTGGTGATTTTATATTGTATGATTTCTACTGTATGTGCAAGTTTAAATCTGTTATGTGATATGCTACTTTAAAAAAAATTGAACCAGACCACATCCCAATCAGGATTATGGCCCAGCTGATCTAAGCCACCACCACATATTTGAGGAGTCCGATCAAACTGCAATGAAGACAAGGAAAAGACATGATTTGAATACAAAGCTTTATTGGGGTAACTCATCCTGGGCTGAGGAGAATGACAACCCTGCAAAAGCAGGGCTGTTGGTACACCTTTCGCCCATAAATGAGGGTGATGAGTCACAGAACAGAGGCAAGGGTGTGGAGAGGGAGACAAAAACAAAAGTCCGCAAGTGTGATTTTTGTATGTAGATAGGTGAAAGAGGAAGTGGGTGAGAATAGGTTTTCATCTCCTTCCAAATTTTATTTTAAAGTCCATTAAGGTAACTGGGGTAGGAGTGATTTTGGATAAGAGAAGAAATTCATAAAAAGAAGAGAGAAGACGCCTTGTCGTGACCGCTAAAATGATTTGATTGCCCTCTGGGTGTGAGAGTAAAGCATTGTCCCATTGCTCCCTGTAGGCTCAAAGAACTGAAAGAGACTGAGATCCATAAAAAAGGAAAACCTGGGGAGTACCATTGAATAAGTCTTCCTCAGATCCTGAAATATTTGCAGGAGACTGCCATCAAAGTTGTAGCCAAGAGTATAAACCTTTATTTTAGATCCATTCTGGTAAAACTACTGAAAACCTAACACCAAAAAAATGTTATTCTAGACAGGTGAAAACTTATGGAAATGTTATGGTCTGCCTTTTCACTAAATATCAAGTACGTTTGTAATGTAGAACCCAATCCATTCACAATACAGGTTATGACATTATAAAATATTGTTAGGGAGACTTCCAAACAGCAGCTAAAGAACAACCAGCCTCCTTGTGAATGGACATATTTAACACAAAACACATCGCTAATTGCAGAGAAGGTAGTAAGTATATCCTTAAGTCAAACAGATGACATTACGTGTAAAAAACTCTGTGGTAAGAGCTCAAAATTTTTAGGAAGAAATTCAGATAGAAAAGTGAAATCAATTTGACTGTGATTAAAGTCTTGGTCTCCCGGAACCAGGATTGACAACCACTGCTCTAAGGCAATTAGCCGCCTCTTGGATTTTGTATATTTGGTATTTAGGGATAGTGTGTTTGGCTTTAATGGCAAACAAATCCCATGTCTCAGGGTTTTGCAAGTGCATGTGCAGCTCTGAAGCCTGAAATGTAACGGTGAATATTAAAAAAATGTGGGAGTGTCTGGGCTATGCCAATATCACAATGGAGAATCATCAGAAGCTGTCTCTAATTTTTTTAATAGTTTCATTCATTCATGTTTTCCTAAAAACTGAATACAAGCCTGCAAAATGGTTTGATTAGAGCAGTCTTAATGTGCAACATTCCCATCTGTCTAATCAACTGGTAGAGTATATAGATAATATTTTGGATATTTTCTATTTAAAAAAAAAACAAATTTAAATGTATTGCATTTGTTTTTTAAATGAAATTTACAACACAAATAGAAATATATGTTTTCATTGCCCTAGCAGCTTGGAGCACAGGCCCAGAGATGGCATTGGTGAAGTTGGAGGCCTGGATCTAGTGTAGACTGACACCAAACATGGGCACTCACAGGCAACTGGGGGCTACTGCAGGGATAGCAAAAAGAGGGATGGGGGAGAGGAGAGAGATGAACATCAGATATAGAGGGGACTGTGGGTGCGGAGGGTTCATGTTTGGCCAGAACTAGAGAGTATAGTCGGAAGGACGGAGAGCAGAGCATTTTTTTTTTTAGATTATGAAGAAAGAAAAGGGAAAGGAAAAGAAGAGACAAAGCTGGTTGTCAATAGGTTCTGGAAGACTTGATGACATTGGGAGAGCTAAAAGAAAAGAGCAGATGGCAAAGCAGTAACAGAGCTGCTTGTTTTCGTTGGAGGGTTGAGGATGAAGAGGCAAGAAAGTGACTCTGGTCCTGGCTTGTAGGAGATGAAAGCAATGAAGATAAGATCCCAGCAATACTGAGTGCAAAATGTCCATCTATAATCAAGCAAAATGCAACTGCTATTAAAGATATGCACAACACCGTCTTCAGCTGGGAGCCTCTATGCAAAGACAAGTGTAAGTGCAGGACTAGAATTTAAACTCAACCTGAATTTCTCTTTAACTAAATTCCATTAAGCCTTCTTATTAAGACTTTCTAAACAGGAACCTGAATGAAGGTCACACAATTCATTATTTTTTATTTTATCAGTATTTCTTTTCCTTATTTTTGCCTTTTAACACCTTTGAAAACAATAGACAACAACTATCGAATATGTTATAAAGTGTGCTTTGAAATTTAGTAGGTTTTATTATTAGTTTAAATTACCATTTTTTAAAATGACTGTAAAAAACACTCCATTGTTTTGTTCCCTGAACCTGAATACAATAGTATCAGTTAAAAAATGCCTTTACTGTCTACAAGAGAATAAATCCCATTAAGGGAATAGTACCCCAGAAATATGTAATTTTACAAGTATGGTTGCATGTTTATTCTTCATACCTCAAATCCCAAAGGAGATAAGTATAAATCTTGATATCTTTACAGAGTTCTAAAAAGACAGAAAAACTCAAACATTTATGGAAACGAAACTAACAGCATTTTTCCCCACAGCTATACAAAAGACAGAAAAGGAGTAGCTACACTATGAAATTTCACAGGGCAGAAAATCAACAATTTAGCTTTTTTTACAAATGTGTTTGTGAAAGTGAAAGCTGTGAATAAAGAGTAGAAAGCCTAATCAAAATATAGTACACTTTTTTGTTTTGCTGAATTTTAAAAATGTATATTCTGTCTCCTCCTAATGTTTTTTTTTTCAATAAATATACTCCATCAATGAAACTCCAGATAAGGTAGAAGACTTATTTGATAAGTTCACTGGATATTTTGTTCTATAACTACACTTATTCCTATCCTTTACTGCAAAAAAAACAAGTACACGTTCAGGATTTGTTGAATAATATTGTAAATTTAATATTAATAGAAATTTGAGATTTTTTTTGCACAATCCAGTATTGATAGTTGTACAATCATTCACATTTTCATTTATTAATGCAACAAATACTGAATGCACTTGCTTGTTATATGATAAAAGTGCTTTTAAATAATATTTTACCAAAGAGAATACATTTGGAACCAAATGTATTTTAAAATTAACATATTTGCCATATCAAGATTTCATAAATTCAACATCTGTTTCTTAATTTATTCTTTTTTGTAAATGCAGATTTCTTTGATCATGTGATTTCTCTTTTTAATGTACAAACTAAATAAAAAACGAAATAGTCCGTGCTAATTTCTTGGTTGACATGACCTTCCCATGGCATCCCATCTTTTTAAAATGGTAGATGAATGATGGGTGAAAACTTCCAGAAAAAACACATTATTAGGTGCTGTATTATCTTTTGTGGTATGTGCATTACTGTAATAACTTTCCATAGACTAAAGTTCACATTTTGAATTTATGCTGTACTGCTCATCAGCCAGACAAGACTACACTTAGATGGGCATAATTAAATTAAAGCGCTGATTAACTTTTCTAAGATAAGGTCTTTGACCTCTTTGTGAGAGTAAAGATTTTTAGAATTTATATAGTTCTATTTTTTTTTCGGATCCATTTTTTAATTGAGACATTTTTCCACCATGTTGTTCCAAAACCAGGTCAATCTCCATTATTATGGATGATAACAATACAATAGGTATTGTTCTTCCAAAGCCATCTGGTTTCTGTATGCTATCACCATGTATTAATTCTCTATTAATCAAGAAAACATTGCGTGCCTGATTTTAGCTTCATAAAGTGAGCCCATTCTATAGGAAAAAGGAAAGTGCATATGCTGATTATTCTCAACTCCACATGATGCAAATGCATCTTTTTGATGTGCAAAGTTGCCATTTTAAGAGCACATGGGTGGCATAATTATAAATTCACAGGAAAGCTTTCTTTTTTCCAGCGGAAGAGTGGCTACCAAGCAGACACAGTCCATTATAAGGACTGATATTCTACCAGTGTCTTTCAAAGGGAAAGCAATCATTGCAAAAATGTATAAGAGATGTGAGCAGCATGCAAAAATTTCAAATCTCACTTAAAGTTTTTTTATCTTTAGTGTTTCTTTATGTTTTGCATACGTGTCACAAGCTTGTCACATTCACATGCGTACTCCCCTTAAAACTACAATATCAGTCATATGCCATTTCACTTATGCCTCTGAATACTGATTCAAAGGTTGTACAATCTGACTCCATACTGTAAATCTCTTTGCATTGATATGTTTGCCTCTTATAGCAGATTGTTCTCCCCACTTTATTTAAGAAGATGAATAACAAATTCAAAGAGAGTTGCAAGGTAAGTAAAATATGAAATTCTTAGCTGGTCTGACAGTCTGACAGCAGTAATGGAGACTAAGAGTCACAGTATTTGTATCCTGAAAAATAAGGAGAAGTTTGCCATTCTGTCAGTAAATGGGGGAAAGAAGTTACAAAAATGCCATGCCCTGAAGCAGGCATTGCTCTTGCGCTGGGCAGAAAGGCAAGGTGGGAGTGATCCGTACTGTCTACTGTACGTGCCCATTTTCAGTGCAGATGATTTTCAATACTGAGATACTTTAAAGAGTTTGTTACACACATACCGTATAAATATATACTACATCAATATCTGCTGTGGTCTCTCTGCATTTGATGAAGTAGTTTCTGACAAGGACACTTAGGCATTTATCACCTGGCATATTTTATATCATCATATAGTTGTCATGATCTCTTCGGATATATAATTTACAGTTATAGTGGCAAAATGAGTTGCTTAATTTCTCTCTGCAATCAACACCACTGGCAGATCCTGTACTTGCAGGAACTGTTAAACAGCAGTAGAGCATATCTGATTTGCATATATTTCTTTATGTCCTCCAAGTCCTCCTTGTGGGTGTTACTTTAATTACAATGGTGTGCCATATTGTTTTAATGGAAAGCTTGTAAAAATCCTCCTTATTTCTATAACTTTAGGTTGCAGTTGCACTCTAGGTTAAGTTTTGATAATGTGTACACTATAAATGTAGAGTTGATGGTTCTTAATTTGTCATACAGTACATGATATTTATGACCACAAATTGTGTTATGCTATTTGTTAAAAGTTCAAACATGCATTGTGTGTCTTCTGTGTTTATGCATTTTTAGATATTCATTTTTGATCACAAATTCACAAATGCCACATGTACTGTACTTCAAAATGCTTGTACTAAAATTCTCATTTTAATTGCTTTTGAAGGTTTTCTGGGTAATATGACCATCTACAAATTTATCTTGAAAACAGTGTAGATGTAATTGTTTGGCCTTAAAAGCCAACAGAGCTTTGCTAAACGTCAATTGTATTCCACCTTCAAGTGAAATCTTGGTTTCTACAATAAAACTGATGCCCCAATGCAAGAAAATGAGGTTGCATGCAACAATTATAGCACATGCTGAAATACATTTATTCTTATCAAAATGAAACTGCATTTTCTTAAAACCTTAGTCTGCACTTTAATTCCCTGGATACTAACAGGCTAGGTACCTAAATCACTCCCATTTGCCCCTTTCTTCACTCAAGAAATTACCCTTTCCTGGATGGAATCTTTTTTCATTAACAATCATTAATTTTAATTTTCTTTTTTTTCTCATATCTGGGTGTATTCCTTCCCACCAATACATTTCACAAGGCAGGTTAGAAAGCCTGGGGGAGAACAGATGATAACATACTAGTTAAATAAGTTTTTTTCTTTTAACAATTGTTTTTTTTCCTATCAAATCTTCAATACATACCGATAGTTTATTTGCTTATTTGCAGCTGGCAAGAGCAATCTACAGTGACACTTCTGAGTTTCTGTGAAATGTTTAAACTCATTTAATACTTAACTTTTTTAAGATATCTAATGCTCACTACAGTTGGAATGAACTACATGGTAAATGGGTGTCAGAAAATTGGTTTGATCTTAAAAGCTATGTCTTTAGGCATGTGCATTGAGTTTGGAGTATTATTTGTTTGAATGATCTGTGGCTATGCTCGTGTAGAAACTGCACTGTCTACTCACATCATCCAGTGTCTCCTCAGATATTTTATGGGTACCTTTTTAAATAGTGGCATTTATCACAGCTGACTGCAACTGTGAAACATTCAGTGATTTTTATTCTGCTGTTATAAATGATGTTTGTCTTTTGAAAAAATCCCATCCAATGAGTCAAGTCAAAACAACTAATACTGTCTTGTAAAATGATTTTTTAATTATGATATTGATATCATAATATATGATATGATTATGATATAATTCTAATTGATATTGATAAAGTTGATTAAATAATCAATCAAATATGTGAAGTGCTTTGTGCAGTGTGATCACCAGGTGAGGTAAAATCATAGTTTGCATGCTTCAACAGAGTTTATTGGACGGTATTGTATTATAATATACTGTATAATATACCTTTACATAACCACAACATTCGTATTAGCATTATACGTTTTTGTAGATCAGTGCCTGTCTGGTACATTTGCAAAACACAGATTGGGCAAAGACTAATTATAATCCTGAACTCCATCCATGTTAAAATGTGGTACTAGGGACAGTAAGGCCAAGCCTTCTGATGTTATAAAACACTATAATAGGAACCCCTGCACAATCAGTGATTGTATAAGTCTATATTTGCCAAAAGGAAAGTGGGTTAAATAAATGAAATAAAGATGGAAAAGAGAATATGTTAAACCTTACTTTCCCTGAGATTCAATGTGTTATCATTGCTGTTCTGGCACATTCCTACATGTTTCCATGGTTACCTGGAGCTGACCTTCTTTATGTATAATTTTTCACTAACCTCTTCTATCATATCTTCTACTTCAACAAATTCTTGCAAGACTGTTAGAAACTGCTTCCTCCTCCTTTCCAACTTCTACTGAAAACCCCAGAGACAAGATTTTTAGTTCCCATCCTCATCAGCATAGTTGCAGTCCAGCCTGCTTATGGTGTCATCAATCTTTAGCTTAAGATATGCAAACATTATTGACATGAAATTGAGTCAAAGGGTTTTTGTGTGTCCAGAAAGTAAAGAGTTTGTGATCTTTCAGGGCATTTACAGGGAAATGACACTGTATACTGTATATACGCTCTCACAATGCAACTGAGTACTCCATCAAATTATTTTGTGCAGCGTTCATGCAGAAAAAAAACTTTTATGTTACATTTCTTTAGGTACTGCATATACTGGTTCCAGAACCCATCTAAGCTTTTAGCTTTTTTCATGTAATGCTTGGAGGATTACTTATAGAACACAGCCACATACTGTAACTATATTTTGCATATGACTTAAGCTGCTTACCTGAGTCCAGCTGACAGGCTAAAGCACTTTATTATTTTACCTATTTTCCCCTATTAACCACACAGTAACGTAATGGAACTGACAAGCGAAGCCTTTGAAATATGTTAACCGTTTGATTTTTGCACATAAGACTTCCGTTACATTTATTCCCCTCAGTGCAACATTTTAATATAGAATGATATGATGTGGTCCTTTAAAATATAGAAGCATAAATGGTTCCCAGAATCTTTTTATAGCAGTCTTAGCAATGCAACACAAAATGATCTAGATCATCAGTGTCTATCACAGGAACACGATTTGTCTTGCTATGCTGACACAGTTTATCACAGAGCATATGTTTGTTTTTCTACCTGAAAGAAAGCTCTGTCCCCTGCAGTCATGAATCCTTGCATAAATCCTGTTATGTTTTGCCTGTGTATCACAATTGAATGTAGCAAACAAGACTTAAAAGACACATAGTACCTTGCTGGAGTTATCTGAACAAGAAATCATTAACAAGAAGATTTCTTGCAGATGAGCAATAATCTGGCCCTAAAATGTACTGTACTCCATTTAGTGTTAATTAATAATAATAATAATAATTGCTTACACTTATATAGCGCTTTTCTGGACACTCCACTCAAAGCGCTTTACAGGTAATGGGGACTCTCCTCCACCACCACCAATGTGTAGCATCCACCTGGATGATGCGACGGCAGCCATAGTGCGCCAGAACGCTCACCACACATCAGCTATCAGTGGGGAGGAGAGCAGAGTAATGTAGCCAATTCATAGAGGGGGAGTATTAGGAGGCCATGATTGGTAAGGGCCAATTGGAAATTTGGCCAGGACACCGGGGTTACACCCCTACTCTTTTCGAGAAGCGCCCTGGGATTTTTAATGACCACAGAGAGTCAGGACCTCGGTTTTACGTCTCATCCGAAGGACGGCGCCTGTTTACAGTATAGTGTCCCCATCACTATACTGGGGCATTAGGACCCACGTGGACCACAGGGTGAGCGCCCCCTGCTGGCCCCACTAACACCTCTTCCAGCAGCAACCTTAGTGTTCTAGAGTTAGTGTTCTGTGCCATTGACTATCTTGAGATGCATTGTTAGATAGACTTTGCTTCTCTTCAAAATGAGCTGTCCACTGAGGAATTTCTACTTACTGGTTCTAGGGATGCATTGTTATGCACTTTTTGGGGTGAAGGAAAGTGTAGGGAATATATTCTCTGGTGAGCACTTGGTCATTAAAAGCTTATTTGAACATTTTGAAAAATGTTTTATACGCTTTGAAAATTTGAGAATGTTTGGTAAAACTGTCTTTTCACAGCCACAACAATTGATTCAGTGTTAGTTTCTGAAAAACATAGTAACTGTTGTAACCTATATTAAATGTTGAGTGCTCTATATACAGTGGCTATCCTTTTTTTACTTCAACCCTTGGCACAAAGTCACAGTTAAAGTTACCAGCATTGTAAACGCTCTCTATTCAATTGGAAAATAACTAAATGCACACAAAATCTTTATATTTAGGAATCAATAAGTTGATCAGCTTTTAATGAGGCTCTTTTACTTAAAATGTCAGATAGCCTTGTTTCAAACCAGAAAATAATGTTACAGCTCTAACTATGAGTCATGTGAATTGTTCTTAGCCTTTCATGCATTGTTAATAGTACCAATCATTCAAGCCCCACTCACTTCTCTGTGCTCTTATTATCCAAATATGCTTCAGAATCAAAAGGCTAGATGCATTAGGGATACTGAGCCCATAAACATAGTGCTAATATTTTATACTCACTGTTCAGCTGGTAAAACCTGTGTTGCCATGGCATTAGGTATTTTAATCATGTTAGTGTGAATAACAGTCCGGTGCTCAATGACACAAATACTGTTCAATTTTTAAAGCTTTAAAACAAAGTCTCTTATACCAATACATGTTCATACTGTATGCTTTAAGGTAGTTATGTTTGCATTTTGTGAAAACATGCTTTCCTTGTGGCAATACTGGCTGGATTTTGTGAACAAATGCAGCTCTCAATTCACAGAATGAACCATTAAGCATGCATAAAACATTAGACACTTACTAATGGGAATTTAATTGATCTTGTAGAACTATAGAAAAAGGTACAGAGTCACTAAGAAGAATCAGGAACTATAATAACCTACAGTACCACTAAAAATAGGTTTTGTAAGTACAGTATGAAACTTTCAGTAAAGTAGGATCACAAAATAGAAGTTTATAGTACATTAATTATCTTCAAATTTTGTGCTGCATGTAGTTGGTGTGTCATATTATATAATATGTGTTCAAAGTCATATTTGTTTTATAAAAAAGTCTATAAAACACAATAGACTTGGATCATTGCTGGTTTCTGTCTATAGCATGTGATGACTTTTCTATCATAACAAGTTTAGCTTCCTCAAGACTTCCTTAAGCTGTTTTATTTTATTTGGCTTTTTCTTAGTAAAAAGATGAGGCAAGACTGTCCACTGTCCAGTAGCAGAGTCCAGTAGCACCAGTATGTCATCGGTTTGCATGTGTGTATAATCACTTCTACCTACTGTATACAGTATGTGACTTTACTTACAAGTAAAATTGTTATCATTGGTAAAGTGTCAGCAGTGTAACATCATAATGTTATAGCTTCATTGCAGTGACTTTTCTTGAGAGACAATTAAAGGTGCTGGCTTGTACTAAGGATCCATCAGTATTATTGTGAATATGTGCCTTGTCAAGAAAATGATACTGTATGCTGGGGAATAATTGCTGAGATCTGAATTCACTTTAACAGTTATTCCAGAGTTGGGCAGTTTCAGTTTCTGAGGTCTCTTGGGTTTCCTAATTGTCATTTCACCTTATTTTTTAGAAAAAAGTGTCAAATTAACCTTTTCTTTCCAGGTTCTAGGCACTTGTTAGTCAAGGCCTGTCTATAAATCCACCGGTTCTCAGTCAGAGACAGCTTCTCCATTTGCAGAACACAAAGAAAATGTGATATGTTTGTAGAGTTTAATTTCACTGCAATTAGAAATGCATACTGTACTGTATATTTACAAAAATGCATTGAAATGAATGTTAATAAATGAATTGGCAAGCACTAATGTATTTTATCTCAGCATAGACGTACATTATCAATGTTTATGTAGCGAATGCCTTGATCAGTCTTATATTAATCCATAATTAAATATTCTCTTTCAGGCCTGATGACATGCTGTGAAACTTATGAATGAGACTCCAGATCTAAACGGGGTCATTTGTCAGTGTTTTAAGTTATTTTTAACTCATAACACTTCTGGGATTTTAATTAGAGCAAAGCATTCCTTGCCAATTACATGAAAATGAATTTCCTCATTAATGTTGACTAGCAGCCACAATGGTTAAAACTATCAGATATTGCAATCTGTAAGATTTACTTTGAAGCAGCATACCTATGTTCCTTAACCTAAAGTGGTCTGTTTTCTCTATCAAAACCAATTTTAATAGGTTACAATTTAACCTTAAATGTAAACACATATGTTGGAAATTAAAAGCTACACAGAAGAATTTAAAGCTGAAGCTAATGGAAAGTAAAATACAAAGGGGTCTTATAGAGTAATAGATTTTTTTCTTTGTCAACCATACTTTTGTTGAATAAAATCTATAATAATAGTCACAGACAATTGCTTTTATTTTATGAAAAATCAATTCACAACAGAGTCCACAGATTACATAGGGACAAAAATAGAAAACTAAAATGCTTGAAAGTGAAAAGATTTCAAACAGGAAACGTAATTAAAGCCACATAATTCCTGTAAATACAGTATATGCCTCATGTTTCAATTATGTGTATTACTATCATTAAGTCTTAATTACAAATACAGTTTCGATAGTCGAATGGTAAAAGCAAATTGCATGTTCTGTGATCACAGATCGCATGTTCTGTGATCACATTAACAAAACCTGATTAACTCAATCTTATCTCTCTCTCTTAAAACCTGATTAACTCAGCTTCAGGTTCATGGAAAATCCAAGAGCTCAACACAACAGTGTTAATTGATGGAGTTTGATGATTCTTTGCTTAAGGCATTATTGTGTGCAGCCGCCTTAAGACTACTCAGATTATGTGCTATCAATCCACTGTCAATTTATTTTTTCCTTAGGATCAAGTAAAGGTTTATTCCAAGTTGAAAAGCGAAGAAAGAATACACAGTGTTTCAGCTGTGGAGCCTTCTTCGGGTGTCAGTTGTTCCTTTGCAGCCAACGCATGCTGACGTAGTACTTACTTGAACTACGTTTTCCTTATTCTATCTAAAAAGAAATATAAATCCAGACATTCAATAATGATGTAGATCCTGTACATGTATATATTTGGGCACCATGGACACCAGGATGGGACCTAGCTATGCCAATATTTTTGCAGTGGTGACATGGATTTCTGGAGCCAAGCATTCAAAAAGCATTCTTTTTTCATCAACAGAGGTTACCCCATCCATGTTATCGATAGGGCCCTCATCCAGGCCAAAAACAGCCCTCGGATCATCAACTCAATCAGGAACTCCCGGTCTCACAACCGCATTCCTTTGGTGCTTCCCTACTAGTACTAACACATTTTCTACCCCCAGGACCATTATTAACAACTACTCCATTTTACAGGGTGATCCCTCCATCGGTTCACTTTTTTCTGACCACCCACTCGGCAATCATCCCCACCAGGCACCTTCCCCTGCAGCAGAACTCGCTGTATCACCTGCCAATACATATCTAACAACACAGGTCAATTCCGGATCACCCAGACGACACCCTGTACCTTGAGCAACCTCATTTACTGTATCTCTTGCAAATAATGCCCAGCTACTGTATCTACATTTGGGAAACCAGAAGGAGGCTAGGAGACCGCTTCAGAGAACATGTTAGGGCTTTGAAGATTAAAGATTTCTCCAAGCACATAGTTTCTCATTTAATCTCAGATGGCCATGATCACACTGATCTCTCTGTCTCTGTTCTCAAAGAAGGGTTTCTCAACTCCCATAGCAGAAAGACTGTAGAAACTAAACTCATCCTGAAACTGGGTTCACACCTTCCTCCTTCTCTCAATGACTGACTTATTTCAATGTAATCTTCTATATTCTCATGCAGGTTTTGACTTCACATCTTTCTTAACCCCTCTGCACTTTGCACTTCCTGAGTAGTCTCTCAGCCTCTCCCCTCTCCCAGCTTTTGTTCTTCTGTGCTATTTAATCTTTGCTGCCTGCCCTGAAGAAGGCTTCACAGCTGAAACGTTATTTTCTCTCTCTTCTCTATTCAACCTATTACTTGTGCCTTTGCAGACTATGCACGCTGACGCAGCAACCCACCTGTATATATTTGTACAGGTTTATAATGAAGTCACCAAAACAGTGCCATGAATAGTAAGGTGTGACATTTCTGACCCACGTACCTTTTTTTTCTTTCTTAAAATGGGAACCAAGCAGACTTAAATACAGAATAAGATTTAATTTCATACAATGTCCCCTGGAGTGTGATTATGAGGACACCTCCATCCTGCGTGACAAATTCATATGGAGATGGAAAACTTTGCTTCGGACTGTAGCCTTGGCTGAGACTTTCTATTTGAATGATCTTATGGCCTTCTGTTTTCTAAAGATTCCTACTCTTTATTTTATATTATGGAACAATCCAAAATCTAGCCACAAATATTCAGTTACATTTGCCTGATTTGCTTCCTCCATGGAATCTTTTTTCAATCCAGTTCTCTTGGTCAATCTGTTCTTTCTTGATATGATCCATAGTAGTGGTTACTCTCCTTTACATCATGGCTGTAGCATGGCAATTAACTTTCAGGCATGTCCAGGCAACAAATTCTTACATTTGTTGAACCGTGATCTGGGGAAGATTTGAAGATGCCAATGAATCAGGATTCATTCTCCATTAATGTCTACAGTAGTGGTGAACTCAAGGATGACTGAAATGACAGGTAATTAAATTCATGAAGGAGGCTAATGAGAACCAGCAATGAAGAGTTTGAGCAAAATGCATTTGTTAAGTTTTTTTTCATAGAAATAGGACATTTTGTTACTGTGTTACAGATATTGTAAGAACATTATTGACTCCAGGTGAGATACAGGGACTTTGATGCTATTGATTAAGTCAATTAGAGTCCTGAAGACTTTTGGAAGATGTATTTGTGATGGAGCGAACTGACACTTGATTGCAGCCTCCTCTTTCAAGAGGAAATATGCCACACCTTTCTTAATTGGCTGATTAGAATAAAGTGGGTGAAAATGGGTTCATTTGTTTGACACTTTGGATAATGGAAAATTCCACAAGATCGGCAATTAAGATATAATAGCAGTCAGGTGCAGAACACAGGGGCTGCGGCTAAGCTCCTGTAGTTCAGGTAGAGAGAGTCAGGAAAAAGGTGAATATATAGAGCTTAGAGTAGATATTTTATTCCTGTGTTTTAACATCTGCATCAGGCCTATAGTACTAAATCCAGTTAAAGTTTGAAGGATTTACAAGAGTTTGTTTTGGAGTGGAGTTAGCTGATAATTTATAGAGCCACAGTGAATTTAGCATTTTGTCTCTACCATGTATTGCTGGATTTAATTTGAATTCTCCATAGTCTTTGTGGAGTTGTTGAGCAGTGCTGATTATAGTTGGAAACTGGGCACTGAGGGCTAAGCCATGTGAGGTGTGCCAGTAGATCTCTGAAGAGCCAGGGAGCATGTTTCTTCCAGTGAAGGGAAGGCACAATTGGGAGTGCAGTGGTTCCAGGGAAGGAAAGGGAAGAGTTAATATGTTTTAAAGAATAAAAATTGAGTTTGACAGAAAGATCCGTTGCTGACTAATTTGTCTGTAATGAACTGTTTTTTTTAAGACTGAGCTGGAGTCTCTGAAAAGAGACCCCTGGTTCCTCATAGGGGCCTGGAGGGGTTCTGAAAGCCAGTAGTGATAGACCACCCAAACCAGCATTTTTACTCTGGTGACAGGCTGGCTCAGGGCTATAGTTTATGGCTTGGGATTTGTCATTAATTAAAATGGTACTACTGTATATATTTGTAAAATCAATCGGGATAAAAATGTGTGGGGTGCAAAATCCCCATTAACCTCCACTATATCAGCTGTATATCTACAGAAATTTTACATCAATGTTACCCTTCTGAAGGCTAGAATCCTCCACATCTTGATATGGTATATGTGCTTTTCTGCAATCAAGACTCCTTGGAAAGTGCTGACACAGTGAAAAGACATCTCCTGGAAGCACACAAACATCAACTGCAGAATCCTCATTAAGGCTCACAGAGACATATTGCTCCCTAAAAGCTTAGCCCAGCCACTTTTCAAAGGGCTCTCCTTCTTGATTATGTGATAAATTCATTAAAGAGAAAGATTAACATAAAAGGAGAAAACAATGCACAACCTTAGGTTTTTTCCATTTTAATCTGCTTCAAACTTCCCTTTTCTTTCAGATGCTGGAGTTTTTGCCCAGAGAATTCTTGGTAATGTTTCACATTAATGTATTTTTCTTCCCACTCAAGTAAATATTATCCGAGGAAGAATGTCCTTGTGCCTTCAGACTTGAAAATGTCTGTGATCAGATATGAAAAATAAGTGGCTGAAATCCAATCTTGCGTAATTCTTCAAATCAGTCATTACAAACTGATCTAAAATACAATCATCCAAGTGTCCTATCTCTGAAACACTATTTTTACAGTATGGGTCAGAAGGAAGCTGCCCCAAACACTCATTGTCCTGTCTCCTGTTTAATCTATGCTTTTATTGGGCAGAATTTGTTAGTTAAAGAATGGTTGATAATTTTATTGCAGTTCAAAATAGGGTGACCAGCACTTATGCTACTTCATTTAATGTAAGCACCATTTAAACATTTACAATAACCATCCATCCATCTATTTTCTAAACGCTTCATCCAGTTCAGGGTCGCAGGAGCAAACAATGGGCGCACAGCAGGATACACCCCTTACGGGACCCTAGTCCTTCACGGGCCAGATAGACACAAGCTCAGACACTCACACCAGGGCCAATTTTCCCAGAATTTCATTTACCCACCAGTGTGTCTTTGGGGAAACTGGAGCTTTCAGAGGAATCCTGCACAAACATGGGGAGAACATACAAACTCCATGCAGATAGCACCCCAGGAACTGAACCAGGGCCCCAGTGCCACGAGGCAGAAATGTTATACATGTACACTACTCCACCATGCACCCTGCAATAATTATAAATTGTCCAATCATACATATTTTTTTTATTATCCAGAAGTAATCCTTACCTTGGACTTACAGTATCAGGCTTTGGTGTTTATATGCTTGCAAGCGGTTTCCATGAAAATGAATTTGGAACAGCTGTCACAATGACTCCAGATGATTACCTGATAATAACTGCCACCCAGTTCCTGCTGTCATGTTCTTATTGTTAAGCTGTCATACTAAAGCTATTTTCACCCCTTTTTCCTTCAACTCATAACTGTTTGCAATTTTTAGAAAGTATGGTTAAATCTGACTATAAGACAATAAAATATGGCCTTAAGTACTACAGTACATTTTTGTCCCCTGACCTTCATGGGTCTGTCAGTCTCTGCTACAGACACTGCTCATTTCAGCCTATTAAGTGTGTTTTTTTTATTTAAGAGGTCAATCAATGTTTGCTTTGTATAACACTGTTCAAAGGAAAACACCCTTCAAAAGATGCTATACTTTAAAATAAATTCATATACAATACAGAAACTGTATAAATTAATATGTACTCACATAAAGAGGGCTGTTATGAGTATATTAAAAACATCTGTCTTAAGAACTATATGCAAAATTTACTAAGAACTGTACAACCGCAGATCCCACAATAGTACATTAGCCTATCATTGACACAAATATTGAGAAGACTGACAATAATAAAGTGGGTTTTTTCCCACATTATACACGTAAGTGAGAAGAAAATTTCTCAGTTTCTAGGACTGATGTATTTTGACCTCATATACTGTAACAAGACAGCCAGAACAAAACTTCAGTTTGCAGACAGGAACATAATGTGACAACATCCAGACCAAAGTTCGGAAGGAATTTATACATGAGCAAAACATAAATCTAATTTCCATGCAGTAAGGACAGGTGAGAAGTAATGTGATTTTCCTTCTAAACAAGACTAATATTTTAAAACAGTTGTAGTGTTCTGATAATGTGATGAACAGCCAATGCAGACTGAATTGCAACAATCAAAGAGAGATTATAAAAGCATGGCAGAGAATGTCACTATAAGCAAGAAACAGGAACAGACTTTAGTAATGTTTTGAAAGTGGTAAAAGGGTAATTTCACCACAAACGAAGTCTAGGAAGTAAGTCAGAAGTCCTTCAAAGGGAACCCAATAATACACACATAAGCTAAAGACAGCAGGCAACAATTTGTCTGAAAAGTGAGAGAAAAGGGACTGAGATTTTTTTAAATTGAGAGTGAAATCCCACTAGTAGAAGCTTTGTCTTATTAGTGTCTAATTGAGGACAGCTGGCAGACGTCCAGCCCTCAATGTCTTACAAGCAAGCAGAGAGCTGTGAAATTTGAGAGTAATTTCCAGTGGTAATTTTCATAAAATGGTGGGTGTCTTCGGCATAGGAATGACATAAAAGGTTAGCTGATCAATTACATGCCCAAAAGAATGCATTGGTAGGTAGGCTCTTTTCAGGGCATAAAGGCCCATGGGGAATGAATGGGGGCAAGGGCCACCATTTTTCTTGACCATCCAACACTGGAAGTGGAGATGATGTGGTCAGCATCATGCTCCGGCTGGCCTATTACCCCCGGAAGGATTAACCCCTGGTACTATTTGGAAAGCATGCTGAGTGGACCTGGGGGCTCTCTGGAAGGAATTAGAGAAACTACATTGCTTGCCCCTGCCTGGGATTGAACCCAGGACCTTTCAGTCAGGAGCTAGATGCCCTTGCCGTCTGAGGTATCACAGCTCCAAAAGAATGCATATATTGTTAAAAATCAAATCACAAGAATGGAACCCTGGAGAACACCCAGGGCTTGAAGTGTTGTTTTCATCAACAAAAAGAATCTAGACTAAGTGTAATCTAATGGTATCCAAAGCAGTGCTAAGACAAAGGAAGGCAAATATTAAAGGTGGTATAGTACTAACATTTAAAAAAAAAATTAACAATGGGTTCCAAGGCAGATTGTTTACTAGGATGAGGCCAAAATCCAATCTGGAAAACTCATACAGGTTATAAATAAGATGTTTCAGATGATCGGCAAGAACACTTCCAAACATTTTGAATGTGAGGCAACAAATATAAACAAACTTGAATATAATGATTCAGTCAAGAGTAGGCAAGAGTATTGTAACTAGTACTGAGGTGTGTTTGAGAGGAGATGAGACAGTAATCCACAGAAGGGATAAATTAATGTCACGTGCAATGTGTAAAGCCAGTTCATTACTACACTAACAAAGTTGATTGGTTAAGGATGAAGAACCAAGCTGACAGGTGGAAGAGCTAAGTTCCAAGAGAGGTTCAGGGACATCTAAACACTTTATGGGAACAAAATTGAAAAGGGCAAGGAGGAGAGATAGGAGATCTGTAGATGCTTCTGATGAAGATGTGGAAAAGAAGGAAGTTTTAGATTGTTTTGTTTTGAAAAAAGTGGAAAAGTTAAGGCAAGTAAAAGAAGAGGAAGAAAGACTACGTAACTGTTACTAACGGGTGGGGAACTTTTTAGAACGTTTTCAAAATGAACAGGGTTTTGTCCTGTCTATGCAGTGATCTCAGCTCAATGGAAAGTTCTAGTCTCTAGTCAAAGTTTCCAAACCTTGACTTCAGCCTGAGGCTGTTCAGGGGTTTTTACTCCAAATGCATGGCACTAGTTATTTTGTGTATACTGTAGTAGCTTATTTCCATTATATTATGTCAAATGAACATGCATATTGGAGGAAAACAACCCAACAATATGAAGCATTTGTGTGTTGACAAATGTTATAAATTTGCTTTGTGACAAGGATCATCATGGGACTTGACTTAATAGTCAATCACATTAAGCAAATGTGATTAGGGAATGTCACAGATACACGCATTACACTACTATAATCATAACCCCTCTGAAATAATCTCAGAAGTTGCAGGAGTAACCTTAAAGACAACATTACAATTTACAACATTAAAAAATGAGGCTGCATTTTATTAACTATCAGTCACCATCATTTAAGAGATGTCAGCTGTATCCCAAATATGCACTCAGCCTTCCAATTAATACTTAATGTGACCTCTAAAGCCAAGAACATCTGATAATACAAGACATGAAAGAAAGCTTGATATAAAAATAATAAAAAAAACAAGATTTTAACTGTTACTGGGACAGGCAGACTGTAAATCAATAGTGTGTTCAGATGAAAATCAAGTACTGATAGTGACACTAATTACTTGTTTTCATTTTTAATGGCTGTTTATTATCAGAATGCTTTGAAATAATTAAAAATCAATTTAAAAAAGGTTTAATTTAAAAAGCAGTAATTACTTATGTCTGTTACGAGTTAGTAGTGAGTACCCTATGCAGAAAACCAGGGTGATTTCCAGAGGCGTAGTCGATAGAACAATCCGAGGTCCGAAAGCCGAGGGTAGACAAGCTGGTGCTAAAGTACAAAACCAGAAGGGATGCCATAAGCCGTAAGGAAGCCAAGAGTCAAAACCAAACCAAGAATCAAAGTTCCAAAACCAAAACACCAGGAGGCGTAGTCGAAAAACAAACCAGGATCAGGAAGCCAAAAACCAAGTAGAAAATAATCGCAAGAATTGGAGTAGTTCTAGCCAGGAAGAACCCTAATACTGAGCACAGGGGAGACTGTGAAGCAGCATTAAATAAGCTGGGATAAATTGGCTGATTGGGGACTGAGTTGGAATGCAAGGTGAAATGCCAAGTCCTCCTGGGACGTGGCATAACATTACCCCCCTCCCTAGGGGAAGCTCCCGACACCCCAGGGGATTGATTGGCGAGACACCGGCGGAAATTAACAATTAGTTGTGGGTCAAAAATGTCCTTTTCTGGAACCCAGGAGCGTTCCTCAGGTCTGTAATGATTCAACGAGGTATTGTAACTTGCCCCGGACCCAGCGAGAATCCAGGATCATATTCACAGTAAATGCAAGGAGTCCATCAATGGTCCATGGGGGTGGGGGCCGGGGCTGTGGTCTAGAAAGAGGAGATCTGTGGAAAGGTTTGAGAAGGGATATGTGAAAAGTGGGGTGAATCTTCAACGAGCAAGGGAGGGCTAGGCGATAAGTAACCGGGGTGATTTGTGCCAGACTATGAAAGGGACCTATAAAGCGGTTGTTGATGAAATTTTGTACAGACATCACCTGGAATCTCTGGAAGGGTGTCCGGGAAGAGAGAGGGTTGGTAGCCAAGAGAACACTGAAATGGAGACATACCAGTAGCAGAGGTGGAGAGGGAATTGTGGGCATATTCTGCCCAGGGGAGTAGGGAAACCCAGTTGTCCTGCATGGTAGAGATGTAAGCTCTGAGAAAAGTCTGAAGTTTTCGATTAGTATGTTCTGTTTGCCCATTAGCTTTAGGGTGGTATGCCGAGGTCAAGGAAACAGAGGGTCCAAGAGCTTTGCAGAAGGCATGCCAGAATTTGGAAACCAACTGATCTGAGTCCTTGAGGATTTCATGGAATCTGAAAACACGCTGAATGAAAAGGTTGGTCAGTTCTTGGGCAGTGGGCAAAGCGGGCAGGGGAACAAAATGTGCAGATTTCGAGAACCGTTCAATGATGACTAAGATGGTGGTGCAACCCTGGCTGACAGGGAGATCAGTGACAAAGTCTACCGGGAGGTGGCTACAGGGGCACTCTGGATTGGGTAGAGGTTGAAGCAATCCAGGGGTCTTAGTGCGAGGAGTCTTGATTCTGGCACAGATAGTGCATGCACGGACATAGTGTCCAACATCCTTCTTAATAGTAGGCCACCAGAAGTCTTTAGAAATCAACTCAAGAGTGCGGTAAATACCAGGAGTTGACCACATAAAGTCTGTCCGGGGGACACTGCGGGGGTACTGGCCGGCTCTCCAGGGCGCGTCTTACCATCTGTTCAATATCCTATCTTACGGCAGCCAAAATCCTTCTGGGCTGGACGATGTGCTCTGGGGGTTGTTGCACATTAGGAGGTTCATGGAGGCATGAGAGGGCATCCGCTTTGAGGTTCTTGGTACCTGGGGTGTAAATAATTACTGTATTAAATTGAATCTAGAGATAAACAGAGACCACCTTGCTTGCCTGTGACATAGACGTTTAGCCGACTGAAGGTAAGAAAGGTTCTTATGGTCAGTGAGGATGAGAAAAGAGTGTTGTCCCCTTCCAACCAGTGTCTCCATTGTTCCAATGCCAACTTGATAGCTAGGAGTTTACGATCTCCGACATCGTAGCTCATCTCAGCCGCGGTCAACTTTTTTGAGAAGAAAGCACAAGGACGTAAGATGCCTTTGTCCCCGTGGCACTGAGAGAGAATGGCCCTGACACCATGGCCCGAGGCGTCAACTTCAACAACAAAAGGGAGGGTGGGATCAGGGTGTTTCAGAAGAGGAGCGGAGGTAAAAAGGTTCTTCAAGCGTCAGAAGGCATCATCGGCTTGAGGGGTCCATTTACTCTGTTGCGGGCCCTTCTGGGTGAGGGCCGTAATAGGAGCCACTATGGAACTAAAATTACGAATAAACCTCCTATAAAAGTTTGTGAAACTCAGGAAACGTAGTATCTGTCTTAGGGTTTTCGGGGTTGGCCAATCCATAATTGCAAAGATCTTGCTTTGGTCCATTGTGACCCCTTGCGGTGACAAGATACAGCCCAGGAACTGGATCTTGGACACATGAAAAATGCATTTCTCCTTCTTAACATAGAGCTTGTGATGAATCGAATGTGACAGGTACTCTCTTACGTGAGAGATATGTAGCTGGAGGTTAGCGGAAAAAATCAAGATATCATCAAAATATACAAGGAGGCATTTCTGAATGAGATCTCAAAAAACATTGTTCATAAAAGGTTGAAAGACAGCAGGTGCATTCACAAGGCCGAAAGGCATGACGAGATATTCATAATGACCATGAGTTAGAAAAGCAGTCTTCCACTCATCCCCTTCCCGTATTCTAATAAGATTGTATGCCCCCCGGAGATCCAGCTTGGTAAAAATTGTGGCACCCCGAACAGATTCTAAGGCTGAAGGAATGAGTGGGAGAGGATAGCGGTTTTTGATTGTGATGGCGTTGAGGCCTCGATATTCAGTGCAGGGACGGAGGCCACCATCTTTCTTCCCTACAAAAGAAAATCTTGCACAAGCCGGAGAGGAAGAGGGGCATATGAAACCTGCCTTAAGTGCCTCCTGGATATATTCTTTCAGGGCCTCCGATTCTTCATGTGAAAGTGGGTAAATTCTCCTTTTTGGGGGCAAAACACCCAGTAGGAGATCGATGGCACAATTGCAAGCCCCGTGGGGGGGGGGCAGGGACAGTGCCCTCTGTTTGCTGAAGGCCTCAGACAGATCAGTGTAAGTTTCAGGAATGTCAGGAAAGTTACCTGGAGAGAGTTTAACGAGACAGTGACAACACAAAGGCGGCCCCTGAATCGATAAAAGCGAGAAGGTCAAGTTTAGACGAGCCCCAGGAGAGTGAAGCGGGAACAGACAAGGCATTAGATGACGTAGGGAAATGCTTACTGCGTCCCGCCTGCGGACTGGGTCTAGATAGGGGGCATTGTGGAGGGCGGGAGGGACAGTCCGATGACAGTCCGATGACCACAGTAAAAACAGCAATTCTCCTGTATGCGCTTTTGTCTCTCCTGTGGAGAGAGGCGGAAGTGAGCAATCTCCACAGGTTCCGGGGGGGAATGGTGAGGGTTAAACCAGGGGGAGCAAGGGCGGGAAGTTGAGTAGGTGCAGAAAGGTTCTGTTATTCTTCGTCCTCCCCTTCGGCAAAGGCTATCATCCAAATCGATCACTAAGGAAATCACTTCCTTGAAGGACTTTCCTCTTAGATGCAATAGAAACAGATTGTCTTTGACTTCTTCCGAGAGCCCTTGCTTAAAAAGAGGGATCGAGACCTCATCATCCCAGGACAGCTCCGCCGCAACGACCCGAAATTCCAGTGCGTAGTCCGCCACGACTTCTTGCCCTGCCTCAAAGCCATCAGTCTGGAAGGTGCATCCTGAGATTGGGAGGAGTGGTGAAATACCCTCTGCAAAGCTTGTTGCTATAAGGGCGAGGTTGCCCATTCGAGAGCTCTTCCAGAACAAAGGGAGACAATAAAGGCTGCCTTAGCCAAGGGAGAAAAAAACTCTTCTGGATGAAGGCAAAAAAACATTAAACACTGAGCTAAAAGGGCCCTATACTTGCTAGGATCTCTGTCAAACACCATAATAAACGGCGCTACTCGGGAAGAATGAGGAGCTGCAGGAGGGGCAGGAACGTCCCTTGGTAGCGCTAGTGGCTAGTAGCTAGTGGCTACTGCCTCTACAGGGGCAGGTGCTGCTGCTGCGGCGGCTGTGGGTACTGCTGCTAGCTGTGTTGACATATTAGCCAGGTGAGCAGTGATCTGCTGGATTGAAGCCTGCAGCTGAGTCAACCAGTGGGAATGTTGCGAGAGAATGGCGCGAATCTCCTAACCTTCTGTGGGGTCCATGTTAAGGCTCAGTATTCTGTAACGAGTTAGTAGTGAGAACCCTATGCGGAAAACCAGGGCAATTTCCAGAAGCGTAGTCGATAGAACAATCCGAGGTCCGAAAGCCGAGGGTAGACAAGCCGGTACAAAACCAGAAGCGATGCCGTAAGCCGTAAGGAAGCCAAGAGTCAAAACCAAAGCGAGAATCAAAGTACCAAAACCAAAACACCAGGAGACGTAGTCGAAAAACAAACCAGGATCAGGAAGCCAAAAACCAAGTAGAAAATAATCGCAAGAATAGGAGTAGCTCTAGCCAGGAAGAACCCTAATACTGAGCAAAGGGGAGACTGTGAAGCAGCATTAAATAAGATGGGATAAATTGGCTAATTGGGGACTGTGTTGGAATGCAAGGTGGAATGCCAAGTCCTCTGGGGGCGTGGCATAACAATGTCTCAGAGCAACTTCAAAATGCCATTTTGTGTCAAGGCGTCCAGTTTTTCTTGATCCTAACGCCAACTGTAGAAAATAGAAAGCAGACCATATTAATGCTTCTTTTGATTGCATTGGTAGCACCGCCCCAAAAGATTGCTGAGTTATGACATTCAGGATCCCGAAACAAAGACATCATGCTATTTATTTTTCTTTGTGCTATTAAGATATTTTGTGATTGACACTTGTTAACATTGTTATATTTTTTTAATGGAGATAAACTATATGATTGATATGTCAATGATCCCAAATTTTTAATAATTCCACTTCCCATTTGACATTATAAATTAGTTAGGGCCAGTCTTTCCAGTATTGGGTGTACTTGATGAACAATGGGCTCCGACAAATTATCGATGTACATTTTTTGTGCTTTTCAAAGTAGAAATTAATTTGGATTGCAAAAGGGTTTGCCAGTAATGTCTAAGATAGTTTGAAACATTTTCTCTATCAATATTAAGACCAGGGGCCCTCAATTGTTTATCAGGTTTACATCCAGTACTCATAAGATAAGATAACTTTTTACAGCTGGAACTAACTGTTACATTTGAGCCAAGAGTTTGTGAGAGGATTCTAGAATAGGTCTACTTATCTTTCAGTCCTTTCATTCTGTTTTCATTCTATTCTTTTATTTGCCTTGTCTTGCTATTAGCCATTAAATAATAAAAACATCTGGCTGTAACACAATTCTATGATGATTAATCAAAAGGGTTTTCAAACTGAAAACCCCTGATTTAGAGAAATACATGTAATGATGTCCTTTTCCTTGGAGAAACAGGCTTCAAAGTGTAAGACCACAGTGCAAGGATTGTATCAGTACTTGACCAAATGATTCCCATAGTTATATGCAAATATGTTGTTTCTTATTTTACTCCTGTAAGTTCCAGGGCAAAGTTTCAAAATCTGACTCCTCAAATGCTGTTCAAGATTGTATCCAAGGACTAGGGAGTTTTAGATATAAAACTTTCCTTTTGAAAACCAGCTAATCTTAAGTCTTGTGAGCATTTTTTTATGATTTTGTTGTCTGCTTCAGGCCTCAGTGTATTGATATGAAAATTATTCTTCTCAACAGAGTAGCAGCACAGACACACAACTAATGGCAAATAAGTTTTGTTTTCTTTTCTCATTACATACAGTAGCATTTGAATTATTCAGACATTGGCATATAAGCATACATTTCATATTTGTTATAAATCAAAGGAAGACATAATTTTGACAATTAAATATAAGATCTTAGGCTGTACAAATTGTTCATTTTCAAATATAACTATTTTTAAATAATGAAGGACAGGATTGTCCCCATTAATATTTTCACTATCACTATTATTCCAGTAAAAACATTTGCTCAGTACATGACTTCATCAATATTTAAAAACATGAATACAAACTAGATTCTTATTGTTAATCTTAACAGGTATTTCATATTACACTAAATTATAATCTTAACACTGTTTAACATCCTTCAAATGAAGATTTACATAAGGCTCACTTCAGGTAATTTTACTGTATTTAATCTTTATTACATTTTAAAATTCTTCAGGAGTTTACACCACATTCCATTACACATATCACATTTACATTTAATTGATCATTAATAACATTCAGAAAGGAAAATATGATATTCTAAGAAGGAATTTGAATTTGGATGACAACGCATGTACTGTATTTGGTTTGTCTTCAGAAGAATAAATTTACCATTGGTCCCCATTTTATACTCATACTCTTTCAACAACTATCACAGACACTGATTTTTTTAAGATCACATTTCTTCTGTAAGAATAAAAGGTATCTATGTTGGCATATTGAAATCTGTTTCATTTAATATTTATTAATTTTAATATGAATAATTTAACAATCTGTTGTGCTATGCGAGACAGAAACATATGGCACATTTACTGTTGAAAGATGAACACTTTTTAACTATAAAATATGGACCAATTTAATTTTATTTATAGTAATTGTCTTTAACAATTTGTTTTAAAAGTTTGCAAACAGCTGCATTAATAGCAAGTGTTAAATGTAAATGGAATCAAAAATCACTTTGCTAAAGCACATACAAAAGCTCCAAGCCTCCCAATTTCTACCAATTCTTGCCTTATCAGCACATGTCCTAACATAAGAAACGTTTTTTTTCCCCAGTAACATTACAACCTTCCACATCATACGGCTGTGAACTGAGCCACACAATACTGAACCAGCTTAATGAAAGTCAGCATTACCTTACCCACACACATTACCTTACCCACACTTATAACTCTGATCAGCATCTACTACTCAATCATTATCCCCACCCTACTCCCCGTCAAACTCTAACACAGTGAGATGACACATTGAAATTTGTTGTAAACTTCTGGCTGTGGAAATCGACAAAATGACAAAATGCCCAAAAGAGATCAAAGGAACCCTAACACTCTAATGAAGAGATCCTCAATGGCAGAGCTTGTGGTGCACGAGCTTTTGAATGATTTTAGCAGTTTAGGTCTGTGCAAGGCAGGCTTTGGTGGAAGACTTTTCTAGGATTTGATTGGTAGAGACTGGGGTTCCATGATGGGTTGCGGAAGATTCTGCGCCTACCAGGAAGGAGTAACCTGAAGCTATCAGTACTATGGATGGCTTAGTTTAGCCTTATGCAGAATAGGTATTGGAATTGATAGTGAATAAATGCTCGCTAAAACTTGTCTGTTATTTGATGCAAAGACACATGGCAATAAGTGAAGGGAATAATAAGAGACTCCTTGGTTAATGGCATCATCAAGCTTAAAGTACTGAATGTAAGCACAAGAGGATGGATTCCTGGCGAATCCCCTAAAATAGCAGCTAAAGCAATTGGGAGACCAGTCTCTGGCAGGGATGGAGGATCTCTGCTGGGGCTTTTGGTGAAATGGAAGCTGAAGTGGGGAGATCTGGGGACCGACAACCCAATCGCTTGGTTATCAGAGTTGAGGTTGAGGTAGGGAACACATCACCACCACTGCCTGGGCTGTAACCAGTAGCAGACAGTGGGTGGCGGCAGGAGCTGTAAATGAGGACCTTGAACCCAGCCCAGATGGATGCTGTGTGCTTGCACTGAGACCACAGTACTGGTAGCTAAGAGGCTCCTTGAGGGAAAGGAGAAAAGGAGGACTGGGGAAAGGGAAGAGATGGACATTGGAGCCTGGTGCTGTGGGGTGGATGTCCAACAATGAAATGGAAGAGATAGGGGAGAGAGAAATAGGGAAATAGTGAATGAAGCAGGATTTTGGATAAAGAGTGGAGAGGGAAGGGGGAAAGGGAAACATAGTTGTTCCGGAGCCTGGGGTACGGAGGGATTAAAATCAGAAGTAGCCAGAAAAAGAGTAGACGTCATGGCAACTGCAGGAAGCCATTTTTTTTTCCGCGGAGTGTGGAGAAGAATGGGTCAAAGAGCTGCATGTTAAAGTTGAAGTAAGTAGGCAACTCCCCACTTTGGCTTGAAGGAAAGTGGTAATCAGAAAGCTGGGTATGGAGGTGCTGAGGAAATGATAGGGTGGGAGCCAGAGCAATTGCACTGACCGCAGCAGAAGCTGGCGGAAATGACAAAGGATGAAGAGGTGGACATGGAGAATTGAAAGGTAAGGTCTTTCTCTGAGCAGAGCAAACCCCAAATACGAGACGATATGTGAAAGATATGTTCAGTAGGCAAAACAGAGTTGGCAAAGAGAAGAGAAGTGGGCAAGAATAGATGTAAACCTCATTCCTGACTTCTGTTTGAAAAAAACTCCATCAGTCATGCTTACCTTTGCACATCCATTTTTGTTAAAAACCTTTCAGTTTGGATCACAAACACCCTCAACTTGCAAAAGCAATGCATGAAACATTTTGAAGAACAAATCAGAAGAATCTTTATTTTAGACTGGAAAACCAAAATATGACAAAATTTATTTTAGGTGTATTTATGATATAACATTCATACAAAACTTGGTAATAATAAATATTCAGGGTAGAGAATGTGTCTAATAAATAGGTATAAATACAACATTAATACAGAAAATAATTTGCAAGTAATAAAATATCCTTCTTTATTTTTAACACAAACAACACTAAGCTACTTAAGGTAAAAATTATGTTTATTGTAAAATGATTATTAAAAAGAAAAAAATACACTTTTTTAACTAAAAAAATTTTAAAAGTTCATATATCATGCTATATATCAAGATAATAAATATATAAAATCAGATAAAGTATGTTTTTATTGTATTGTATGTTCTGCTCATTAACAATGCACAAGTATACTCAATTTTAATTTAAACTGTACATATGCATATTTATTGGTAAGAAAAGATGAACATTCCTTAACTAATTATAACACTTTTTTCTACAAAACATGTAAAACAAGGATATACAGTACAGCACAGTATGCAACCACCACTGACTTGAAAGAAAAAAGACATTTAATATATTTAAACCAAATGTATTGAAAATTGGGGGTTGAAAATCTGTCAATAACGTCCATTTAAAAAAGTGACAGAAAATATATAGTAACAGCTTTGAGATATAAAGAAAACTTTATAAAAAAACTTAGGAGTTTCTTAAAATTATTGAGTATAAAAGAATTCTTCATTGGAGCTGCCTTTTTCCATGGGGACAAAATCTACATTTTCAGTGTTTTCATGTCCCCGGTGGCATATGCATAGAAATTTAAATATTATTATATTATACATTAAGACCTATTCTGGCTTACCTTTAATCTCCCAAAACAAATGTCTTTGTCTATCCATGGAAAATATTACTGGGAAATTGATCCCCAATAACAGGTTTAAAATTCATTGATGAAACTGATAGAACAAACAAAACAGAAATAAAGGTAACAAAAATGTTTTTCCTGTTTTTAAAATTAAATAAGAGTGAAATATGTACACTAAAGTATGAGAGGATGTTATATACATTTAATATATTTTATATAGATTATAACAATTATAGATATTTTATATAATATATTGACTATAATCATTGTAATGTAAATGTGATGTGTGATTTAAATCACATTATTTCTCAACACAAATCCTTGTCTGTCTGCCTTCAATCATTTAGTTTTCATTTGCAAAACAGATGCTGTAATACAGAATAATACCAAATGGCAAAAACTCATACAAGTAAACACAGCGAACAAGCATGACAAATTAACTTGTCATTTCAGGTATATTTTTCCTGGCAAACAACAAAAGCTAAGTAGTTGCATATTTCACTGAGATTTACAATGAAAATACTAAATATGTGTCTAACAATTTAGTTGCTTTTAACCCTGTTTTCCCATAGGTTGTCTTGTGCAAACTGCCTTTCATACATAACTATCATAACTAGTTGGTATTTGAGGCCTCCTACAACTTTGGTTTTTAAGAGTTTAAAAGTAACGTAACTTTTGTATTTGCTGCCTGACTGAACAGAGTTCTGTTGTGTACCGGCACGTAACTCTGAAATGTGGATTCTATAAGAGCACACCTTTGACCTATTTCTCACCTTAGAGTTGTTTTAAAAAGTTAAGTATAGTCTGTAAAAAATGATGTTTTAACAGTCAGGTCCAAAGATTTGGTTTAAAACGACAAAATTGAGTTTCCCAAAACAAATGACTCTCACAATCAGCTCCATCAACCCATCGGATCCACACATCTGCTTTAAATGTAATGCATGTACACATTTACAGAGACAAAGTACTGTACTGCACAAGCCTGCAGGGTTATGTCAGTACTTCAGCTGCAATTGTGAAAGCCCTGATTCAAACAGAAAGGAAAAAGGCATTTAGGATTGAAAGAAATGCCACCAGAACCAGATGTGCTCTGAGAGCAAATAAAATCCCTGCATTAAATATATTTAAAGTCTGGCTAAAGGCAAAGAAATTCTAAATGAGCAAAAGCCTCAACACTACCTCCAGACAATAAAAGCTGGCATGGAAAAATGCAACACCTATGATACAAAAATGAAAGAGACAGCAGCAAGGTCTTCTTGTTTCACTACACACTTCTGAAGTGACTTCCAGAAGTGAGGGTCATTCTTCCTGCAATATAGAACAAAGAGACAGATTAAAGGAAGCGGAATGCCAACACAAGAGAATTTGAAAATACTCTAATACCAAAAAGGAGAAGGATTTCTCTGCTTAGTCAAAGAAGACAAATATATCCTTTAATGCATCTCATACAAGAGGAATGGCTGTAATTAACAGGCAAATTAAATGGGTCGGTATTGAGTAGTGTGAACCAGCATACCAGACATGCTGCAAATTTATTTTATTCTTGTCTGAACATGTGATAATGTTGATCTAAATTGATTCCGGACTCAAGTGCTGATAAACTGACCTTGGGAGTCACTTAAACTCCGGGTTCTTCTTCTTTTCTATTTCAGTCTCCATAAATTAAATGCCTCTTCTAAGACACTAATTTCAGAATAAGGCCAATGAGATGCTCATACTCAAAGTCTGTTTTTGATTAGTTTGTAATGCTAGCTTAACCTAGAGCTCCATAAAAATGCAAGTTTACAGATAATCAGGAGAGCAAACTGACGCATTACAATTTTTACTGTCATTTCAATACTACCAGTCCTTGTTAATTGACGTAATCATACCGTATGTATTGAAAATGTCAAACCAGATATGAAAAATGGTTTTGCAATATTTGAATGATGCTCCAAAACACAATTATTAATTCTTCATTAACACTACATAACATGGTAAAACAAATTTAATATAAACATATCTCAAGTCCAACAAGTTCTCAAGTCCATCATTTTCATCTTACTTTTCTCTGTCTGCAGTACTGCTTATGAACCAATTGACAGAAGAAAAAAAACAGAACAAAAGGTGACAAAATATTGTTACTGTTTTCAAAATAAAATGTGAGTGAATTATTTACACTAATGGAAGTATCAGGGTAATTGATATACTGTACATTTAATATGCTTTATAATGATTGTAATAATTTTCACAATTTATATAATATATTTAATATAATAACTGTAATTTATTGTAGTCTGTGCAGATTTAAACATGCCTGTAATAGAATTTCCACAAATGGTTATAAAGGATAATGCATGTTATTATAACATACTGTAGCGTTTATGAAAGAGTTCTTCAAGTAAAACATTATCTGATTTTTTTTAAAGCTTAGTTCCCCCAACACTTCTCTCACGGAAAAAAAAAATCAGAGTATACATTTCATTAGTGTGTGTTTTATATTGTACTTACGAGAATTTTATTCCAAAGCAAATATGGTGGATTTATATGACAATCGTCTGACGTTGCAGACCTTGCTTTCTTTATTGCTAAAAGATATTGATTAACTTCTACATTTAAGTGGAAGATATTTTTAAAGAAAGACCCAAATCTGACAATAACATTTTTGTACAGCACTTACTGGTTTAGATTTATTACAACTCAAGGAAAGCAGTTTTTAAGTCCTCTCTAGCAAGCAATAAAAAGCAATCTTACTGCCTACAGGTAAATTCAGGGGTTGTAAACTCAGATCCTAAGAAGCCTCTCAAACTAATGTGTCTTTGGAAATGGCTATATTGAAAAGACCTATTCATTAACAAGCACCACTGTAGGCTTTTTCTAACCAGATACTGTATAGCACTTACAGTACACAGTGAGTGGAACTCAGCCTTGCCATTTTTGTCCTGTGACAGCTCGACTAGAGTAGCTTTTGTCATTGACCCAGTAGTATTAAAAAGATACCAAACCACAGAAAATAGAACAGAAGAAATACAATTGCAACCTATTCATGTGGGTTTTCTAACATAAATTATACATGTACACATAACCTTTGAAAGCATTTTTTCCTTTCAAATAAAGATTTCATAATTATGTGATTAGTGATGGTTTACATTAATTATTGGTCTGTTTCTAATCACAAATCAAACTGGAATCAGCCATTGTTCATAAACTTGCTTTAATTGCTAACCCTTGTAACAGAAAAGGAGTGGTGAGGGCCACAGATGTTTTCCTTGGAAACATGCACATTTGAACATTCTGACATTTTTCACATTGCTAATTCCACAGTGCACAGAACACAGCTAGCATTGATTAGAGGAGTGAATCATCTCCCAGTGAAAACACTTGGTGCTCACAGTTATCTGGTAGTCAGAAGGATGTTTGGCCAGCCCATGAAGCCCTACTGTAGTCAATTACACTACAGTAATTGACTCAAACAATTGAAAACACCTTGACTATATTTTTAATACTGCAAAGAAAATATATAGCACTTTCAAACAAGGCCAGAGGTGTAACTCACAGAGTTCACCCTAAAATAAAGTAAAATATTTATTCAATATGTCAATTTGATCTCAATGAATGCGATAATGGGGTGAATGTATTAGAGGTTATTTGGTATAACTCTCCTAACTGAGAGCATGGCAGACTGATTGGAAGGATGGGGTTGAGCAAACATCCTTCATTTTCACAAGGAATGAGCCAGGGAGCTGCTGCAAGTGTGTAGATGGGGTGGTTGGAAGGGTGCATAAAAATGCACAGTGAGATATATTTATATGTAGAAGATCAGAAATAGGCAAGAATAGGATATAACATCTTGAACTTCTCTTATAAAAAATTTAGACTTAATTTTAAGGCTCAATCTGCAGTATACTACAAATAAAATATTTTATTTTCTTATGTACTACTTTTACTGGGAGTTAAATCGACCCACCCTGTTGATAAATCTAATAGATTTGGTGGTATTGTCCTTTGTGACAGTCACATGAGTGATTTGAACTGCTTATGTGGAAGCATGACTATGGGATCTTTAGAAATTAATTAAAGGGGTTACACTTTATAAACTTTAAAGTAATTATGGCTCTGCAGCAAGCATTCTTTCATATCACTTAACATTCACTTTAGAGCTTTTGCTGGAGGATTTTATCATATTTAGAATCTAAAAAAACAGTACCACTTCTTAGGGATGTGGTGCAACACTGCATTTAATGCATATGTCTAGACTTGTAATGACTCTTCTTTGGTTACTATGCATTCTTCAAATAACTAAGTGCAGACAGTATCTTTCAGCTATGGAAGCCCGTTTCCGCCAGGGAGTAAAAAAAAAACGTGCTATGGTATCTCAGAATTCTGACTTAGTATCTCAGAATTGTGACTTAGTAACTCAGAATTCCGACTTAGTAACTCAGAATTGCGACTTAGCATCTCAGAATTCTGACTTAGTAAGTCAGAATTCTGACTTAGTATCTCAGAATTGCGACTTATCAACTCAGAATTCCGACTTAGTATCTCAGAATTGCGACTTAGTAAGTCAGAATTCCGACTTAGTATCTCAGAATTGCGACTTAGGAACTCAGAATTCCGACTAAGTATCTCAGAATTGCGACTTAGTAAGTCAGAATTGCGACTCAGTATCTCAGAATTGCGACTTAGCAACTCAGAATTCCGACTTAGTAACTCAGAATTCCGACTTTATATCTCACATTTGCGACTTCGAAATAGCCAGATTTCATTGTCTGTCCTCTTGTTATTGTAACGGATTCGGGTTCTAGGGCTTGTGCCCTCGCCGCTCCCACCCTAGTTCGTGCCTCACTGCACTGGCTCACTTTCTTTAAGAACACTTTCTTTAACCCCGGCGGCCAGCATCCCTGTTATGCGCAGGGGAGGGTGGTGTACTGCAACCAGATCGTACAACCTGTATGTCAGCCGTTCCGTTACACTATTTTCATGAATTGTACAGGATCATAGGATCTATAAGCCTGAAGACTTGTCCTGTACAGTGCCCTGATAAAAATCAAATTAATTACACTAATTTTTTATAGAATCCCATTTCCGCCAGTGAGGCTTCCATAGTACCCGGATGGAATAGTGCACGGTGGGCTTTTTAAAAATCGTTTTTATTTTTTATTTATTTATATATTAGACAGAATATGAAATAAGATACAGAAATAGGCACTTCACATCCAGAAGAATTCACAATTATAAAAGCTGAAACTAAGTCGCAATTCTGAGATACTAAGTCGGAATTCTGAGTTGCTAAGTCGCAATTCTGAGATACTAAGTCGGAATTCTGAGTTGCTAAGTCGCAATTCTGAGAAACTAAGTCGGAATTCTGACTTACTAAGTCGCAATTCTGAGATACTAAGTCGGAATTCTGAGATACCATAGCGCGTTTTTTTTTACTCCCTGGCGGAAACGGGCTTCCATATTCAGCTAAATATAGAGTAGTATGATTTTTTTCATTTTTTCCACATTTTTCATTTATTCGGTTATTAACATTTTCATAGCTATCACTTTTTCAGGTGTTAACAGCTGTCTTATCAACTTGCCAGATCTAATGAGGTTGCTGCTGTAAGCATATTTTGTGGACCTGTAGGTGGTGCTCTTCACCCTGGACTAGAATTTGCAGACCATTATGGTGATGTGTACTATGTGTTGTCAGAAATTAATCTGGAGTCCTCACTAATTGGCCATTAAAGGTCCTATGTTGCAGTTTGGAAGAATGGAGACATGAACCACAGTGTTATCGCTGAAATTCAATGTGTGCTTGCTCTATCTGGCCTACTTACAGTGACCCCACAATTCAAATCCAAGTCAATTCAAGTCAATTTCTCATTTCTCCATTTACTTGCTAAGTAGTAGGTGGCAGGAGTACATATGAGCAGCTAAAGCTGATCTGCATGACAGCTTATTCACTGGTGGATGAAGCTGATCTCTTCCTATGAATAAAATACAATGGGATCTTTTGGGATGAACAGCAATGTACTGTATGATTGTTATTGTTGTTGGTGGTGGTGGTGGTGGTGATGTTCTGTTGAGAATGATGATGATATAAACAATATGATTATGAAAATATATATTAAATGAGACTCCTGTGTTCTACAGTAGGATCATCTGCTTGTGCAAATGTCAATATCAGTTGGAACATAAAAAAAAAACATACCCTCCTCTACACAAGAGTGTGACTTCCATATACCAGATACTACTGGATGATCAAGAACGTGATAAGATACTGCAAATGCACCCATAAAATATAAACAATTAATCTATTATAGTATGCTCTGTGGGAATTTGACCATACGGGCAACAGTAATAGGTCAGAGTTTGCCATATTGCCGAATTTAATAAAGTCCATATAGAGTATGTACTGTACGGTAGTAGGTGTGTACATGGTGAAGTTCTTTCAAATTTCATTAGACATAAGATTACCTCATACCATCCGAAGGCATTGAAACAAGCTAATAAAAATCTAGGGTGGTAAAAAACCACGTACTATCAAAGACAAGGGATTAAATAATTAACCTTCTGTTCATATGTAATAAAAAGCATTGTCTTGAATCATAATTACTACAGTATCTATCTTGGTTAGATATGTTTTGTGTTGCAGTGTATTTTATCATCAATTTACAGATCTTTTTTTAGTGTACCTCTTAATAGAGTTACAAAAATATAGTTACAAATAGCATCATATATTAATTAGGCCAAAACTACTTATGGTTAGTGACAATTCCACAACTGATGGTCTCCTAGGCACTCTCTTGGAGTCAAAATATATCTTTTTCAGGCTAAACAGGCAGGTCTATAAATTTAATGTAGTAATTGTTCATTCATTAAATAACTTTATAAATGCTTTATCCAATTCACTATCATGGGGGAGCTGGAGTCTATCCTGCCAAGCAATGGCCACAAGGCAGAGCACACCATGGACGGGACACCAGGAGAGAGACACACAGACACAAACACACACCAGGGACACCTTTCCCCAGAAGCCAATTAACCTGTCAGCATGTCTTTGGACTATAGAAAAAACCAAAGCGCCCAGAAGAAACCCATACAAACTCCAGGCAGATACAGTAACAACCCAGGATTGAACCCAGGGCCCCAGTGCTGCAAGGCAAAAAATGCTAACGACTACAGTACATTATCATGCTGCCCCACGGTAGTAATTATAGAGATATAAAATGTTCTTTCCCTACAGTGTATTTGGTGTTCATAGATGTTCATTGCTATATCATGTTGTTTTTATTCACTGAGGTTGTATTTTAGTATAATTCAGCAGCAGTCAAGTTGACCAGTTCTTCAAATCTCCTTGTAAAACAACTGATGCCCAGATATTTATTCTTAAGATTGACAGATATTTAAACATTTAGAATCGCCACTTATTTTACAAAAAGCTAAATAACAGTGCAGAAGAAGTTGCAACATAATCTAGAATCCAGAATCGATCTAAATCCTTTTCATCACATACTTGTACATATTCAGTACTGTATATCAAACAATTCCAAACAATTAATATAAACATACAGTACAAAAAAGCAAATATACAAATCACAATACCTTCAAGAGTGAGTTGATAGCTCCATGGTATCCTTTGACAGATAGACAATCCAGTACACAAGGTTGAATGCACCAAATGACAAAGGGAAAAGTATACGGGCATATTTGTCTATTTTGCTTGTCCCCGTAAGTTGGATATTTGCAGGAATGGCAGATCCTTGCTGCAGGAATTGTGGCTGTGGTGGGGGTGTATAGCTTTCTTCAATCGGCGGTTCGTTACGGGAAACCACAGAGTTCAATCTCTTCTTTAGGCTGCTATTGGAATCTGAGTGCTGCTCCAGTTCATGAAAATTAAAATTAAAAAACACGGGATCAATTTTTGATTTTCTCCAAGTGTCACAAAATGAGCAAACAATTATCATTTTGTTAACAGGAACCCGCTATGCTTTTTTTTTTACTTGTCCAGTAAAAACAGCTGATTATTTTAAATAAATGATATAGAAAGAGCAGCAATAGGCTCAATGATTGAACAGGGTTTAGGCTCTGATGAGAGAAGACTTTGATTTTGAGATATGATCAGGGTGACACTAATGCCATTGCTACCATTAATGTGAAACCAAATAATCTATTTGTTTGTTGATTTGTAATATGCATTCAAAAAATCAATGACTATTGGTATACATGATCTTTTCTCTCATTAAATTGTTTTAGTTATTTAAAACAAGCTCCTCTGAGCCTGTATTTTACTTATGTTCTATATTAATGAGCTTGTTTTGCTTTAAGAAAATTTTGAACAGCTTTGCGTATATTACAGAGACGAGTGGGGAGTATGAAGGGGGGGGGGGGGGGATTTTTGAATAGCTTCCATGACATACAAGGTTGTAACTGCAAATGTCAGCTGCCTAACGCTGTGCACTACCCGTTGTGGTGTAAGATCATGCTGGGAGGAACTGCTGCTTAGTGTTTTAATACTGTGCTATTTTTGAAACGACAATGACTGTGAGTTTATGTAGGATAGCTCCCAAAAGGCTTGATATTTTTCCACTACCTGTGACAAATTAACATCATTTATTGCTAAACAATATTTTGTCAACTTCATGTAATTGAACAAAGGAGTGATCAGTTTTCATTTCAAATACAGAGCTTCTGCAAAGTGTACTGTATGCCCTTGCAGTCTTTTGAGATCCACCACTTCAAAATTTCAAAATGTATTTTGACAGTCCTCACTGCTCAGTTCCTGTTTTGGGCTTTCTGAGCACTTAGAAACAAATGCATGGCAAAGGCTCTCTGTCTTTCTTCAAAATTCCCAAAGATGATGTCTGTCTCCAAACCCGCTCTTGTTAGTTAAAAATAATGGTTACTAATTTCTTGTAATTAACCTTCCTTTTTTAAGCAACAGAAAATTAGGTGATATTTAAAAATCGTGTAAAGCAATATAAATGGTTAAAACACACACGAAATCAATATATGTGCATAATACAGAGCAACCCTATGATTTGTATTCCACTTGGTAAGTGTACAGAGGACACAAATTGTTCTTTTCAGTACTTTTACTAGCTTACAGTACAGTACAGTATGTACACCTAAAAAGCATACAGACTTTAAAACCTTAAAAAAGGTTACGTTGACACAAGCGCCTCCAAATGCATGAAGCTATCCAATGGTAATGCCTGAACACTGCTCCAACATCGAAGAATGCACCTTGTGCATTTAAATTGATTTCATGTACTTATGTAATCTGCTGCAGTACCACAAAAGTAACTGCAATATCAGTTCCACACTAAGCCACTTTGGCTGCCTGCTCTTGTCTTGTATCCTATTACCAAAGGGGAAGAAAATTACCGACACAATCTCCTCCTCGCTCGTTGCAGCTGCAGCCTCTAATGCTGCTGCCTTGGCCACCTTTCGCAGTGCTCTCTGAGCCTGGATGTTGGTAAAGTAGTTGACAGCCGCAAACTCAATGAGCGCAGAAAAGACAAAGGCAAAGCATACTGCTATGAACCAGTCCATGGCAGTGGCGTAGGACACTTTCGGCAGGGAGTGTCGAGCACTGATGCTGAGGGTGGTCATGGTAAGGACAGTGGTGATACCTTGAAATATAGATGAAAAACTACTTTAGAAGCCTGAATGAAACAAGCAAATCAAAGTGGAGAGGCTATTTGCTCCAGGCTTAGAGGGACATATCCCCCACGTTCTCTTCCCTATCAGTTAATTAATATACTGTATATACTGTAAATCAACGTCATGCATATATGAAACATCAAACATATACTGTAAAGAAATGGTTACTTGCAACCCATGTCAGTATTATTTTCAGAAATTCCCTTGCTACCCATTTCCGGTACAAGTTTCACCCTTATTGTTGACCCAAATATGACTTGCCTGATTTGGTTTATCTTTAGTATCTTTAGCTAGTAAATCAAAAGATGATTGAACGTAACACAAAAATAACTGAAAATATGTGAATCCGAAAAACAGATAAATAGCCAGTTCAGACTCAGTGACCACTGCCAGTAACAGCAGTTTGATTCAGCAATCTACATATTTATAGTGTAAATTATATGAGCTTCTACCCATTTTTTGTGCCTGTAATGAAGTCAAAAAAATGATTCACAAATATTTTTATAGTTGTTGTCACTTAATGTAATATTCTCTTTTCATTTTCATGAAGCATAACAGGTTCTAAACATACTGTACGTAATGACATGGGTTTCAAGAAAACCTTAAAATCAAAGAGCTTCTTTGGATATTAGTATTTGAACTTACACATTACACATTTACATATTGTATCTACTGCATTTGTGTCCACAAATCTTGACAAGCACCTTGTTTTCATTCCCTTTGTGTAGGGAACCTTTGCCTCTTTCTTAATGCTTATATATATTAAGTTTATAAGCAAAGCACTGATACTTCTCTTGTTATAAGGGGTCTTCATTCTCATTTACAACACCCTTCCTACAACCTACTGTACACTTTATTTACACTTTATTTCCAGATCACATTGAGATTTTTTGGGCAAATATCTATGGTGGAACACAGAAATATTAAAAAAAGATTCTGTACATTTTCTAGATACTCTGTTAGATGGAGTTATATTACTGTTATTGAAAAAGTGCTTCCTCCAGTTACTGAACACAAATGCATCTTAAAATCACAACTGATTTACTGTAAAACTGCTACACCATACAGTAGAATGACAAAGATACTGTATGGGAGGCTTTCATACCAGCTACAGTTCTTGCAGGAACAGACTCTTTGTTGATCCAGAACACAACTTGGGACAGAACAACAGTCATGAAGCATGGAATGTATGTTTGAATGAGGTAGTAGCCTAGTTTTCTTTCAAGATGAAAATAGACCACTTGCAATGCATATTCACCTGAAATGAACACATGATGGACAATGATAATGGTCAGTGGAACAAAATGAAATAATAAAGGTTTACATGTAACAAGAGTTTAATTAAATCAATAGTATGTGATAGAGGCACTATTTTACTGCAAAATGTAATGTGCACGATGTGCCTTATATACCAGAAGTGTAACAGAATTGTTTATAAAAGATGTACAATCCTGCATATGTTATTTAAGACAATCAGTAGTAATGAGACCAAACTCAACCGATTAAGTTAAATAAAGGTGTCGTGCATTTCTTCAATTTGTTTAAAAAAAAACATCTGTACTCTATAGCCTATGAAATTAAATTTTCTTCCTGATATATGGTACTATAAATTGCATATGTGTATATGTTTGTAAGGGAGAGATCCTGAAATTTTAAATATTAATTGGCTGGATTTACTAAATCACATTTAAGGAGGGAGAGCTAACTGTTACATAAGTAACAACAAGAGCTGTTCTCATTCCGTATTTCAGGGGTGTACTCAATCTTCTTAATGTCCCAGTAGCAAAACCTATTGTAATGTCAATTTAATCTGCATACAATTCACAAAAGCAAAACATAAAAAACAAGCAAAGAAATACACCCATCTGATCTTTCTCTGCATCTACAGTAAAAATATATACTTTGATCAGAGCGATTTCACTACTTCAGGTAAAAAAAAGTGCTTGTTTTTACAAAACAAAGCAAATTTGTTTTTAATATATTTACCAATTAGGAAACTTAAACTTGAGTAAGATCACTTCCAAGCAAGTCAAAATAAAAGAGGTTCATTCAGCCTTTGTATCATACAGTCTGAGGAAAATAGGTTTTTGTGCCACTCCAGGGGAATGTCTCTCTAATGTTCTCGTTAATTAGACATTCACATAGTTTATTTCCAAGAAGAAAGAAATGGAATGTGTTAGTTTGTGACAAAAGTCACCATTTTCTCAAATAAAGGCTTATGGCACTATACATGTTTATGTTGATAAATGCTTAGTGAGAAAATACTGTACAGTGAGGTTAATACTTTGTGGTGACACCCTGTGCTTCATGAGCGGCAGTCATGTGCTTATACTTTTTATGCACACATATGATGGTCATTGTCTGCAGAACTGTAGCCTAGTCCTGGTTTACAATTGGTAAGAAAACTGAGAAGAGGGTTTGCTGGGATGCTTTTGATCCATGCATTATGGAATTCATCTCAAGTTGTTTGCCAGACCTTGGCAGAGATGTCTTAGTTTTTGTAGTTATGCGGTATGGAGTATCTATGAGGTGCCGTTTAGGCCATTATTCAAACTTTACCTCTCATACACACACAAATTGCTCTCAAATACACACAAAATGCTTTTTCACACTAACAAAAATTGCTCTCACACTCTCCATTTTACCTCTCACGTTCATATAAAATGCTCTCAAATTCACTAGTTTTATCTTTCACATACACAGAAATGTTCACATTCACTAGTTATTTCGTGTATATGTGAGAGCATTTTGTGTGTGCATGAGAGGTAAAGTTTGAATAATGGCCTAAACAGCACCTCATAAGTATCAGAACTTGTTGACGCAAGAAACAGTTGCTTACTTTAAAAAAATGAACACTTCGACAAAGAGCACAATAAATGTAATGGATGGTAGTGAATCACTGTAGTGCATTACAATAATGTAAAGAAAGTTAGGATCTTACTGTACAAGTCTGTGGCACCCAGCCCAATCACTAGACACATTTCTCAGTGAATGTGTGGCAATCCTCGACTAATTCCTGGGAAAAGCACCCAGGTGAACTAACATTCTTCAAACTCTGTAAAAAGTAATTCAGGTTGTGTGCAAAGAAGGGGTTGTGATCCTGCAGGTTAGGTGTGCTGGCCGAAACCCAAAGTTTAAGCACCGAATAAGGAAAAGACTAACACCACAAAATGGTGACCCCATCACGCACCCTAACCCCACGTGTTCTACTTACATACAGTATACTGTATACTGTTTACATTATTTGCAAAAGCTTTACTCATTCCAAGGCAGTTTCTCATAATATTTAGAAAAATATGTAGCCATCTAAATATTTTGATACAAAATATTGGCACCTTGAAGTCAGTGCTTTGTATCCACTGCGTAAGTTTACTATAGTTATTTCCCTGTATCTCAAGAACCTGTGAGTTCCCAAAAGACCATATAATACATCATGACTCTGTTCTCTAAATCGCCTGCTCCTTTTAATAGTGCCACAGGTCTCATGGCATCACCGTGTTGTTTGAGGTAAAAAGCAAAGCACAGATCAGTCTCAATCAGTTAAGCTCCTGTACTTAAAGCTTCTAGAATATCTTCTTATTACACAGAGGTCACCTGTCTTTTAGAACTTTACAACAAGCAGTTTTGATTTAATGAGTTGAGTAATGGTTCCTGCTCTAATTTTTTAAAACATATTTTGTTTGTTATTATTATTATAATTTTAATGTCTCTTTACATAAAGAGCTTGGATGTATAATTTGCACCAGATATTAACCTAGCAATAGCTATTCACTTTTAAACTTTCAAAAACTTGAAATGGGAAATGAAATCTTTAATCTATTTAGTATTAGAAATGCCTGCATGTTATATAAGATCTCCTCAAGGACATGAGAGATTTGTGGAACTGAAATATAATCTAAACAACATTTTATTTTTATTAGAAATTAACCCAGCAGGACATACAAAGTTAATGAGTTTCTGAAAATGCACATTCCAAAAGTAGCAAACTTAAATCCATGCAAATGATTTATATCTTCCTTAATTTCAGTCCAGTCTAAATTCTGAAGGACTTGTGAGAGAATCGTAATCTGCACAGACCAGCCTTCTCACTCATATGAGTAAAATCAAACAGAGCAAATTAAAATCTAAATTGAAAGGATCAGAATCAAACTAAGAAATAGAACTCCCTGTTCCTAAGGCAAAAATCAAACCCCTATGTCATGCAGTAATCTAAGTCATGTAAGCTGATCCTGAAAAAACAGCTTGAAAGTTAAAAAAATATGAATTAGTATCCTAAAACAAGCTTTTACAACTCATCCTTGTTACCAGCAATTACAACCTGTTCTTATAGCATGCTATTAAAGCATTAAAAATCACACAAATTAAATCATGGATGGATGGATGTTGGCCCGTTATGCCTTCTGGCATGTAGGGACAGTAACATCCTGTTGCTGTTTCCGTAACATTTTTTTTTTCTGGGACAGGGCTGTTAGCTTTGTGCCCAGTCTCCAACATGGAGGACCTGGCGCCCGATGTGGGACACAAACCCACGCTCTGAGAGTATGAGTCTCATGCTCTACCAACAGAGCTAGGCAAGCCCTCAAATGAAATCATAAACATAAATCTTTTTAATTTTTTTTTTTCTAATTTTACATATCCTCCTATGTTTATCAACATACTCCTGTGCTGTTTCATACTGAAGCAACATGAGAAAAAAAAACTTTATTTAAGAATGAAGTTCATATAAGGCTGTTTATTTATAAGTATATCCAACCTCAAGATTTAAGTCTTTGTGTAAGATTGAAGTGTTTGTGTTTGTCATTTCAGTCTTTTGCTGAAATGAGGAATGATAACAATCAGATATATTTTCTAACCCTGTTACATGTAAACACTGATGATGTGGCTATATAGTGGACATTTAATATAACATCCCAGAGCCTACCAAATACAGTTCTAGCAGGAACTGACTCCTTATTGATCCAAAAGGACACCTGAGAAAGTATGACTGTCATTATGCACGGAATGTATGTCTGAATCATGAAGTATCCCATCTTCCTTTGCAGGTAGAAGTAAACTGTCATAACTATGTATTCACCTGTCAGAAAACAAATGGATTTTTGGCACAAACAATATTGGGGTTTCACAGTTTTAGAACAGCAGCACTTCAAAACACTTCTGATCTTAATCAAACTAAAAGAAAACTTTCTTTTTCGTCACTTAAAATTTAAAAGTTTAGCTTTTTTGGACTTCTTCTGGATTCTCTGGAACAGATCAACAGGATTGAAATCTACACACTTTCACCTGCACTTTCAGAGCTTACATATTCTAGTACACTACACAACCATTTTGAGTGACTGCTCTATTTGGTAACCACTGGACAGACACAAATGATTAGTTAATTTCACAGTTTAAGGGAGCAACCAGAATATTGGCCCATGCTTTTCCTAAAGAAAAACCTAATTTCAATATATCAAAAACATTACCATCATTGCCATGTCTAAAAAAAATGAATATATGTGCTTTAATTGCACAATAACATTTAATGACTCTACCCAGCTGAAAAATTTGAAACAGTAAGAAACTGACATTTTCAATTCTAACCTTATAAATATAAACCACCTTACATTTTGCTAAGAGTTACAGCACACTGTATTGAAACTTTGAGCAAGGTCAATTAAAATCAAAATAATTTATAATACTCTGCTATAAATATTGGTAGTGTCATTCTCTCAGTCTCTTGATCATATTGCTGGTTAGCTTTAGCATCTACGTGTGTTCAGGGGAAAAATAAATACTTCTATTTCAACCTTCACATAGAAATCAAACTCTACTTTATAATAAAAACCTACAAGTCTACTTGGTAGTCATTCAACTGAAATAAATATGCTCCTTACCTGTGTTTGATTTAAGTGTTTCACTTGACACAGTCTGTCCTATTAGATCATACTGAAGTAAACTTGATGACTCTTCTGGGACTTCTACTGAGTACAATGGTCCCTTCTTCCATGTATAAATGATTTCACTTTTGGGATAGGCATCTATATTGTAAGCAAATAAAACATTGTAATAACTATTATTAAAATATATCTATCACATACACTCTAAAACTACGCCCACTCCTCCAGAAAAAAAGAAAAATGTAAATAAATTAAATAATACTTACAGCTACCAAACTTCAAAGGACATGCATGACCATCCATTGGAAAGTTCATTAATCTCATGGGGCATTCTGCATTGATGGTGAGTCTGAAATGTATTAACATACACCAAGGATAAGGTTCATATACAGTACCAAAAAGTTAAAATACACATTACAGATCACACAAAAATATTACAGGAGGAATAACATTATCCAAGAATTAAATGTATTGAAAAATGTTTATTGCGTGTTTTAGTCAAAGTACATTTTGCTTAACCTGCTTGTCTGAGGGCCACAGGACAAGGAGGCTGGGACACCCTGCAGAGTGAAAAGTGAACCAAGAGAGAGCTGCATAGGTGGGGTGGAGGTGAGAATCAAAAGATGAATGTGAAGGAGAGAATAGGCTAACGTATAGTATTAGAGTTTTTTTAAAATACAGGAAGTTACATCAGGAATGATTATGATTTAGGCCATCTGAACTTTCCTGCTGTTATCCTTCCTGAACCTCCATTACTGTACACATACAATTGTAGTACTGTAAGATAGAAACATGTGATAGGATCCAAAGACAGAATTATGTGAGCATAATTCTGCTAATGATTAAAACCTACAAAATAACACTAAACCCCTTCAAGAAAACAGTGAGGTAATCCTAAATGATTCATATTTTCAAGATGTTGTGCAGTAGGGGATCTGGATATTCTGTAACAAAATATTTTTCGAATTTTAGAATTTTATATTTAGGACATATTGATGTTTTGGACATACCTCATTGTATATAGCACTGTCCCATTCTGCATGATCCTGAAAAGCTTGTTAGGGGTGGTCATGTTGTGAGAGATGGACTTCTTGCCATTTCTGAAGAAGGTGTCAGGAGTCCAGATCTTACTAACCATCAGATTGTTGAGTCTAAGAATTTCAATGGGCCCATCAAACTTCAATCTCTCATCAATCCATGTCTGCCTAAAGAATACGTCCATTGTATATTCCTAGAGGGAACAAATGGGAAATGTTGTCACCCCAACTTTAATCATTGTCCAATCATACAAGCATTTTTAAATTAATAAATATGTAATTGCCACAGCCCTCGCAAGGAAAAAATTATTGACGATGGATGGATTAATGGGTTTCAAGGTAATCAGTGCCTAAAAGCAGAATAAATCTAATAATTTTAATGTATGCCCTTTTATTTTAGGTTTTATTAGGATTTTTGTTTCTATAGCCAATTGAAGGTTATAATACAAGAAAATATACAGATAAAATATTAACACCATAGTAAACTTTGGTCAGATGAAATGCATAAATGTATGGTTTTAAATGCCCCCCCAGAATTCAGTGAAATCACACAAAATCTAAAACTGCATTAATTAATGTGAAAGCTTAATACTGTATGTCTGGAAATTTGTACTTCTGGTTGATTCAAAAGTGAAGGATTGAAAAGCGTATTTACACTACGATACACATGCAGTACTGTAAATACATCTGTAGCTGCACATAGGAATCTTATATTTTTCACATGGTGGTTCAAATAGATTTAGATGCAGTTAAAACAGTGTAGTTTGCACCAAAGATAAGACACCCAACTGTGTCCTTCACTGGAAGGGATTGTCAAGCAGATTAAACTTCCTAATCAGCTTTAATAACATTCTGCCCAAACACCAGAATAATGAAGGCAGTACGAACATGACTTGAGGCAGTGGACATGTTAAAGCTCAGAGCTCTTAGCAATTCTAATAGCTTGTCTCTAGGAACATGAACATAAAACACACAATTTTATTAACATGAATGAACAATTTGTTTTCACAAAACTCAAATCTTTAGATAAGACAATAATACAACTTACCATCTCAACATCTGAAACTGGGCCAAAACTGGTAACAAAGATGTCCGTTTTGACTTCAGTAACAGGACCTTAAAAAGATTTATTGTGTTTATAGTAGTCTTTAATATTGCTTGCATCAAATCCCAAGCAAAATTAATTAAAATGCAGTAACTATGAAAAGGGTAAAAACTTTCTACTTTGAGTTAACAAAGCTGTGGTTCGAAAGTACAATAATTTACAATAATCTTGTTAAATTAAGACACTATACTGTGTTAGGTTTCTTTGCACTGCAATGATCAGAATAATTAAACACTTTTTATTGGTTGGCCTGCACTGTGTACTGCTTAATTGGTCAGTGCATAATTTAATTGCTCAGACATGAGAAGCACTCTAGGGCAAAAATGTATGACAGAGACATTAATCAGATCGGTAACACTTCACAGAGACGAAGAAACTGTTTCCAGGGTCTCCAGGGTTTCCCAAGGTTCTGCCATGGCCTTCGTGCAAAACAAACATTTTAGGCACACGTCAAAATATTTGTCGGAAAGTTCATACAACTGTACTGAACACCTGTTATTAACACACCCATAGAAACGTCCGCAATACCTCCAAATCCAGGTCGTAGTCGGTTATCGTAGCCATCCAGCAGCCTGTCCAAAATACGTGTGATGTTTTCTGAAAAGATGCTCACATCTGTTGGCTGGGTTCCCCACGCCACGCCAACACTGGGATGTAAATAGATTTTAATCGATTTTGTTGTCAAGCACGTTTGCTTCTCAAACTCAGAAAGTTAACTTGCCAGAAATATATATTTATCTGTATGCTATACTAAATAAAAGAAAATCGTTATATTAGAACATGGTATAAGCAAACGATGACACCAAATAAACATTAGTTCCCCTTCTTTTATTCTGGTGACACGACAGAATTACACTTTATCAAGAAAACACTTACCAAACCAAGAGAAAGCGATTTATCAGAAAAGCCATGCCTCTGGCGCACAAGACCAAAAAGCCCTTGTCAACTGTAATAATTTGCATATCCCATATTTTGATTCTTCTAAAATTTTGATCCTAAGCTTCAATGTGAATCGGGATGCTTTACTCCCCGTCCTCAGCGACTTCACTTGTGCGTTTGTGCCTCATCTGACTGGCTCAGTAGGAAAACTAGAGTTTTAAGAGACGGAGAAGCACGGACGGAGAGCATTGACAATAATCGAATAAGGCATTATGGGAGATTAAAAGGAAGAAATCCACTGATAGTTTTGGCAGGGAATTAGCAGGGACCCGTTAGGAGATTTGGAAAAAGCTCAAATGTCCTGCTGTTGGAGATTACGCCAGCTATGGCTCCAATTTCTCTGAGAGAGAGCATTCTACAGATGTTAATTCATAATAAAGTTTAAAAGCTCCATATTATTCTGAAAGACGTGAGGTACTGTATATTTCCATTTGCTTTATTTTTTTATTAAGCGAAACAATATTTACTTATATCGTCTCTTACTCAGTTAAGCCTAGATGTATCTACGTACTGTACACCATATAGTACAAATCTGTTTTTTAATCATGAGTAAGATTATTGTTGTTACTACTACAGCTGCTGTGACCAGTATTGAACAACTGTTCTAGTGCCAACAATGATAGCCTGCACTTACCAGGAATCATTCAGACCTAATTCGGAAGTCGATTAGAATCATTTCAGTTTCAGCACACAGCGTACGGTATACTGCTTAAGCTTACATACAGTAAGTATATGACTCCTTTTACAGTACCCCCGCAGCACCAGGCAAAGTTGTGGGATGATACTGTATGTACAGTTTAAATATCAATTAAATCTCACTACGAAAGGAAAACGTCACAGTCTATAAGCCACTGGCTTACTGTACTTACATGCGCATTATCCAGCCTTAAATAGGCCAGAAGAAGACGGGCAGAGTAAATTAGTTGGAGATTCAAGAAAGGAGAACCCTTTCGTTATGGAAAAAAAAAAACTGGTATTACTGTACATGACTCCCATCTGTATAGCACTCTGGACCGTCTACTGACTGAAGTTACCCCAAGCAATACTTCAATACTGGTGCCCTTTTATACATCTGAGTGACCTGGTGTGATCAGTACCCATACACAATAGTCTCCACCGTCCCTCCAAAACCAGACCCAGAGCTTTATTATGCAAAAAGAGACGCCTTTTATAAGATAAACTGAACTTTGTAAGAGAAATTGCAAGAAAGAATGTTGGTGGTGTTAATGATAATACCGTTTTGCGCAATAGAGTGCTGACCATAAAACTATGCAATAGTCTTTATAAAATGTTCTGTAAAGAAGGAAGAAGGTGAGGAAAGGACCCAGGAAATGATACGATAAAATCCAAGGTATTTCTAAAGAAAACAATAAAAAGAAAACTATTTTTCTTTTTTTATATAAGAGGAAACTAGTCGTTTCCCAACAAATATTTAAGCTGCTGTTGATTTCAGTTATACCATTAGAACTGTCCAATGGAAAAGTACAGAGATTGTGGTGCAATTTGGTGTAATTTACAGTACAGATAATTTGGTGCGACAGGGATAGTCAAAAACTGCTTCGAATGTGCAATACATGTTAAGCAAAGTACTGTAAGTGTTGTCGGGAGAGTTGAACCGACTTGCATAACATCTATAACATACTGTACAGTATTTAGAATTTAATAAATTAGACGTCCAAGACAGATGTCGTGTCACAGAATTTCCAGAACACGTGCAGCTGCGATTGCTGACAGGTAAGGATATCCTGAATAGAAAAGATTACAGTGAACTCCAGCAAAGCATATTGTCTGTTGCAGTACGTTTTTTTTTTAAGTTCATAAACTTTTCGCAGAAATCAAGTTTATTTGACCACATCGTTGCTCATTGTATATTTATAGGTATTAAAATACAATGAAAAACTAATAGAACTGGTGGAATTTCTCCAATGCTACCCAGTTTACTGTATTTTGGAGAGGGGATCATTGTGGTCTCGCCACAGAAAATAAACGTGTAACACGTGGAAGCTTGTGAAAAGCTTGGGTTTTATGCCAACCCATATACACTAACTCTATGATCACTATAATCTTAACACCGGAACAGAAGACAGACTAGAATAGAACAAAAACTGTAATCAATTAAAATTCCAGTTAAGACAATGAAGACGCACTTCATAGGAATATATTGGACGTCTCCAGATCCCTCAGTGAAGCCCTGTTCAAGAAAATAGTTAGACGTCCCTAAGGTTAAAGCAATAATAATACTGAAAGATTATATTGAATTTTCTTAACAGATATTCTCAGACTAAAATGCCAATATGTCTGCAGTCTGCTTCAGTAAAGCATTTACTGCTATGGGATTTAAATTCTGTGTCCGATAGACTATGCAATGAAGACTGATTATTCCTACGGTTTATATATAAACGAACATTTTAGAGGTGTCTGGTCCTTTTTCATCTATCAGGGTAGTTATGTAATCGTATCAGTACAGTACATCACTCGCATACAGTAATATACTTCTGTACTTTTGTTCACTTAGCAAACCAATCCACCCAAAAAGGAGAATTACAGTTACAACCATGTTAACATCATTGGGTTGGATCAATCATTTGTGCTGTATTTCTATGACAACAATATAGAAAGCTGCTGTAGCGATTTACAGTACCATGAAACGTGAAGTTACCGTGTACAGTAAATGCAGGGTTAATCTACACTATATGGATTAATCTAATGATTATTATGTGATCTATGAACTATTAAATTTTAACATAATGTACTGTATCCGGCTTGTTCATGTTAACGATGTCCTAATGCTTTATGACTAAGTTTTAAAGCAGAAGTCGGTTTTATCGAGCTTTGGCCAAAATATAAAATAATGTTTAACGTACCGGTGAATCTTATTGTATAGCGCTACTAGGCTTCCCGGAATTAACACATCAGTTAAAAAAGAAAAAAAAGATGAATTACATGTTTTAATCCTTGCGCATCCTCTACCCAGTCTACAATGTGCGCTGTTATACATGCTGCGTTCAAAACAGATGGTTTGAAATAGATAGGAGTCAATACTGTACGTCTTGTCCCTAATTCGAGCTTTTGAGGCATCCATAATGGAGTCTCTGAGGTACGGTGCTTAAATATATCATGCGGGTTTTAATACCATTGGCTGCCAAAGTAAAATGAATTGACATATCAAAGTGATACTCCAACACTGCGTACAGTGGAAGACCGATACATCTAGTTTATACTGTATGCAGTTATATACTGTTCTAAATCAGATTAGCACTGGGTCGACACCTTTTCTTTCCCTTGTAAAATTCGTAAAGGTTCATTAGAAGTGTACTTCAAGCTGTTTTTTTCTTGAAATAAGCTCATGCTTAAGGGTTTTGCAGTGAAGTCTGACAATATTTAGGCTTTGATACGTCTTTTATAGATGAAGCTTATTAGTACCACACTAATTTAGACATTCGTCAGTCGAGGAATCAACTTGGTTCCTGGCGTCACTAAGCCGTTTGTATGTTGTAACTGATAGAGCTGCTGCATCAGTGCTTTAAGACCCTTTAAGACCCGATGCCTGAATATGGTCATTTCTGTGTAGAGTTTACACGTTCGCTCTATGTTCACATGTTTTTTTTTTTACTGAGCGGGGTTTCCTCTTGCCTTTCAAATACATATTTATGTTAATTGGAAACATAAACAATGTCTCTTAGAAAAACTTAACTTTTAAGTTGCAATTGAAACATATTTGATTCTTACATTCTTAGCTTGAGGGGCTACAGTTCTTCAGGACAAAATCTGCCAACCCAATAAAGTATTAGAATAATTATAATATATTGCTCACTTATTAAGAAGCCAATGATATAGTGCTAAACACATCCTGGAAGATACTCATACAGTATCGAAATGTATTTTATAACTCCTTATCTTTCTCTGTCTCCTCTGAGAACTAGACAAGTGCACAAGTCAGTGATTCTGTAGCCATTATGTGATCTGCTTTCTTCTTGGAATTTTTGCCAGACTTACTGTATTTGTCATTTTAACACCTTCTTGCCTTTCTTTACTACAGTATATATCATTCTCTTGAGGTACTAACCTAAGCTTTCTACAAATATTAACGTTATGCACTCAGACAGTGCCACGAAATTAGCAATTTATAACTAGATTCACTGTACTAAAACATTTATGTGAAATTTGAGACAATCAATTGGCATGATTGGTTGAAATTCTGATATCGTTATTAGAAGAGGAACACAACATTCATTCATGCAAAAAATTAAATATGTTTGGGAATTGGTTGATGGGGATGATCTTTTATGATTACTGGGCCCAAACTATCACAAGAAAAAAAATGTACTACATTGAAAATTTCAACTACACAATAAGCATGGGACATTTTCAGAGTAAAGAATATCCCCTATCAACCCTCTTTCTAACAGAACACAGTGTAAGAATGCCACTCACAGAGTAATGTAACATACTGTACAGGTACTGTACCTGTAGGAGAGTAAATCGTAGTGAATAACTCAATAGTTTTATAGAAGACTTAAGACCACATATTTCTTAGAAAAGAAATAAGCAGCTATGGTACTTTCTTGTTCCAAGAATTGTTTTTATCAATAGATTGGCATTTCCTTCAAAATATGTTTTGATTTAAACGTTTCAAGCTAACGTTAGTAGCATTCGTCACATTCAAAATACACCTGAGTCATTATCAACACGCAAATGAATAACTGGGGTTTGCTAGTACCTTCACAGTGATGTTCAGGAATTTGTGTTTTTGTAGGACCACTTTGCCGACGTGGTAAGGCCAGATCTCTTAACCATATTTCTACTCAATGGTAAGTAACAATGCATAGATACTTTCCTTGTCAAGCTGCATTAAAGTCTTCTAGCTTAGTGTACTGAAGATTCATACCAGGCAAAGCTTCTGATTTAGATAGTAGTTGAGATACGGGCTTATCTAATCTGTCAGAAAGCGATGCCAAGATTGTTTTTAACGTCTGTAGTTACACCTTTTAAATATTAGATTGTTTAATTTAAGTTAATGAGATCGTCGAATGTGTTTCCTAAAAATCACATACCGTAATCACATACTTGCTCTGGAAACCGGGATTACACGATTTCAGTGTATTTGATTCTGCGAGTGCGCATTCATGCAGCTACTTATGGTCCGGCAATTTGTAGGCAATTCAGGACCTCAGCGCTTCATGTAACGTACTGCCCCAAGGTCCCGTGGTTTAAGTGTTAAGGAAGATGAAGAGCACATTGCGCTTGTTCTGAATAGAATGACGGACACGTACTGAAGTCATGCCTGTGCGTTCTTTTATAACATGTTTCTATCTCACTCACCAGTACACGGTGCGATAATGTGGATACATTATGTGTTATCATTGCTGTTTCACTGCCAGATGTAACCTATTAATCGTTTTTAGAGCAAGAAAAATAAAGCTAACTCGCTAATCATATACAGTAATACGCACAACATTTCTTACCTATTACCTTTCTCGCCTCTGTATCCCTGTGTAATTGGCTACCTAAAACGTCCTCAAATCTCTGGAATCAGTAAATTAATCAATCAATAAAGCAATCAATGAACCAGCCATTCAATGTGTATCACCCCGCTTTAGATGCAAGGACTGTCTGCCGAGGTCGAAGTAATACGGGTGCGCTTAGATTTTAAAACGTTTGCTTGAAAAACACTGAGGCAAAGGAAAGAAAGAGCGCTGCATAAACAGTACAGTAGCTTCTGTCGTCAAAGTGTAAGACGCAGTAACTGAAAATTGAGCAAAAACCAGAGCAAGCTTGTTATTCATGATAGCCTCTATATTTACCACTAGCCAAAACAGGAAGGAACGGGAAGGAATAAAAACACGTTATAGTTTGTTCTCCATTTGTATTGTAAGGAGGTGTTATGTAGAATAGCATGAAACGCAATTTGGAGTATCAAAACAAGGCTGTTAAGTCTAGTTTCTTGTAACTACTGTAGTCCTTCATTATTCTTTTCCTGTGCACAGACATGTTATCTCAGTTCTTAGAATATCTGTAGCATGATTTGATTATTATGAAATTGTATCCCCTCTAAATCTTTGGGTGGTATAACCTTTGTGGGAGTTGGCTTGATAGCAGCTTGGGTTTCCGAATCATTATCACTGATTTTTTTTTCAGAAAATAAATCTGCACATTGACTGTTGAACAATTCGGATTAGCAACAGCCCATCTTCTTCAAAAGATTTAACAGCTTTGCCTCTTGAAGCATGGGTTTTAAGTAGAGGAGGTTTTACTAGTCACAACCTGCGGGCGTTCGATTAATTTCAACGTTCTGGGTAAAGTAAAGACAACTTGAACATTTTGTACCCCCATTATTCACTTCTGAAATTATAAAGATATGAAACGCGGTTGTTGTTTCGTCGCGTGTAATCTTCAATGATAATAATATACACGAATATATCCATGCTTTGAAAACACTATAACTGGGATTCAGCGGATGCCTTTTTACAGCAGTATTTTTTACCTCTTTTGACAATCTTGGTTTATTCTTCGCTTTCCCCTTTAAATTTTTTTTCCCTCTGCTAGGGAAATTGCTCTACCACCAGCATCAGCAGCCGCTGCTCCTTGATGTTGTGGTAGAGTGTGCGCATGCGCCCCACATTGGAATTACTGCACTGGCCAGAATAAGTTGGATCTCGTCTGTCTTCACTGAAATCCAAAATCATATCAAAACTATGGCGATGCTGAGAATCAGGAAAAGGAGCTACTTTGGGGTTTGGACATTTCCTTTAATAGTGGCAGTGGTCTGTGCGCAGAGGTAAGTCATCACCTCTGTTCCTTACTTTGTATGACTGTATACACTATGAAATACTTCAATAATCCATACAGAAGGCTCTGCATCTAAGAATTTACCTCTTTCCTTTCTCTAGTGTCAATGACCCTAGCAATATGTCACTGGTAAAAGAAACTGTGGATAGACTGTTGAAAGGATATGACATTCGCTTGAGGCCAGATTTTGGAGGTAATTAAAATAATTTAATAAGGGTTCTAATTGATTGCAATATTATTAGCCTTTTGACGTGTTTAACTGCTTCGTAAATTGTATGAATTGTAATGTGTTAGGGTTCATTTTAAAGTTTAGCGCACATACCTCCCATTTCTGTAAAAGGTTTACATGTGTTAAAGAGATCGGGCCAAATTTCAGACAAATGGACAGTCTTCATCTAACATGCCTTGAACGTTATTGGATTAAGACCTGTTTTAGTAAACAGTCTCCTGTGTAGGTAGATTTTTTAACTTGTGACAGAGTCAAGATGTAATGTTACTTTGCTACAAAATAGTTCCATTAATAAACTGCTAAAAATCTCCCTGCATAAAATATTTATATTTGACATTTAATATTGCTATCGCTGTACCGCGAACACAGTGATTTTATACTCCGGTAGTAAAATGCCTTTTACATATTTTGAAGGGTTGGGGTTAGGGTTTTATAGTGTAAAGCGCAGTGAATATGAATTTGGAATCTAATACATTAATACTCTGGGAGGGGAAAATGCCCATGTTTTTCAATGAACACTGGGGGGTATTGTGCAAGTATTCTATTATGTAAGGTTAAAACATTAGAATCACAGGTAATACTGGGCAAGGGACTGACTTGATTTTTAAACGGGGTGTTCAATAATGTGTATACTTCTGTAATGCCTTTTAAAGCTGCTATTTAAGTTAGATTAATAAAATCTTATTATGGAAAGAGTTAAGTTCTTGAAAAGATTACATTGCGGACCGTTGTTGGTTTGCAGGTCCCCCGGTGGCAGTGGGCATGAATATAGATATCGCCAGCATAGACATGGTATCTGAAGTCAATATGGTGAGTACACAATTATTTTATCCTACTAATCTGTGGATGCGGACCTTGATGGTCAGAACCTTTCCCAAATAAAGCAGTCCCTGTGAAATATAGTGAGCGCACGCGTGCCAGTTGCCATACCACCGACGTAAAAGCCTGTCGTTTTCAAGTGATATCTGTATTTATCCACACATTGCAACGAACAGATGGGGTGTGGGTAGTGCGTGAGTGTGAGTGGGGGACCAAAATATGTCATTGACCCAATCTTTTCGCTTGTCCGAACTGCGATTTCGTATTCTTTTTGTCATGAACCTTTGGTGAAATTTGGAAGATATATATAATCTCGGATATTGCATATTTGTCGTCTGCCGTCTGTGTGTTTTCAGAGCCCTGAAAAAACCAAGAGTGGCACTCGAATGTGTTGTTTGATGCTACAGTACATTGCAAATCCGGTTCATTATGGAAGTTCATTCTTCAAGAAGGTCGGGGGAAGGGGGGTGCAAATAAAAGGAATATGGAAGACCACATGCTCAGCACCTTAATAATGTTTTATTGAGCCATCGAGTATTTAAGGTACTCAGTTTTATTAACAGCACGGCTATGTAACAGTTGCAGGAACATATGTATCTGTATTAGGCAAATACTTCATCTGTGTTTCTGAGTATCTGTGCAAGGAAACAGAAGTTTTGCTTCATGCAAGAGCATCCCCTAGTGATCATTATGTAGAATTACAGTTTAGCAAATCATGAAAAATATATTAGCATTCTTTCTTTATAGAATTAGGTTATTAATGATAGTGATTGAGTTTGTTCTTTCTTAAGTGAGTTCATACATGTCAATATCCTGAAAATAAAAAATACAGAACTTAATTAATTACAATAAGAAAAAAAGCACTTCTCAGCAGGAGATTCTGGTTAGTTTCTATTTGCTTATGTGAATGCACAGGTAATTAACTGTATACAAACAAAAACATGCTAATTATACAGATATGGGCAATCTCAAAAACAGCATTAATCTTTTAATGTATAGAAAAGAACTTTTAAATAAAAAGTCCAATGAAACATAAGTATCCATTTTGTGTTATATCAACATGAGAATGCATATGATAAAATATTTGTGTGAAATTATTTTTTAATTCATAGGCTGCTTATAACAATCTGTAGGTGTATTCATTTTCAACACATTTTGCAACCTCAATTTCAACAGTGCTACAATGTCCAGGCAGTTTAGATTATATTTAATAAATTTCTATTATGTTTTGTTGTTAAATTTCTCTGTGTGATCTCAAAGTTCAGGTTCAGTGATTTTTGAATAAGAGTTTAGACTTTTGAAAGCATTTAGAGTATTACCAAAGATCCCTCTCAATATTTTTACATCAACTTTTACTTTTCTATGATTGACTCCTGAAACAGTTGGAGAACAATACACACAAATCATGGGAGTTTAAATCATTTGAAAATTAGATAAACAACACGTTAGAATAACAACATTTGGAAAGGTAATCTCTAGCCTCTGTTTTTTAATGGTCAAAGTAGATATTTTTTTTCTTAATGTTCTGTCACATGTGAGTTTTTTTTTCTCCTAAATGACTTTAACATTAAAGTAGATCAAACAATTCAAATGTTGACCAGAGTTATACATTATTATGGAATGTATGTACAGTATGCTGTGTTTCTGCTTTGCTTGCTCATGCCCTTTCATTTGGATGGCTTTTAACTCGAATCCTCACACTAATTCACCCAGAATAAGCACATGTTTTAACGTGTAACCAATGTGAGTGCAATACACCATGAACTGATGCCGACATCACATATTGTAACTCCCAGTAGAAATGTGGACATTTGGATCTTTCACGTAGTATGAAATGTTTCCACTCTTTCAGTAATGCCAAAAGTTGGCATCAATTATACTTCTGCATGTTCAGTTTCCTAATAAAGCCATAATCCATGTGTCTGGACTGCTGAACTGCCAAATAAAGCACCTGGGTTATTGTTTTAGATAATGATTTTAGTATAATGCTTTCTACAAATATGTTCTGCAACTATTACCATTTTGCAGTAATCCTTGAAGCCTGGCTGCATTAAGCATAGGGATTGTTTCATGTTTAATGTTTGTCCTTCTACTATGTTTTTTAGAACTACCAAATATTTACATCAGTACTGAACCCAAAAGTGGAATTAGCCAGAAAAGTTTTCTGTGAAACACCATGATCACTTGGGACAACATGCACAGATGAGTAATTTCTAAATCAGGCAAGGTCAGAGAAAAATAGAATAATTTTTAGAACATGGTTGGTCTTATCTTTTGTGTGTACAGTTTTGCAGATTTCACTTAATATTATAGTTTCTAATAGTGAATACATTCATTGCATTAGAAGGACCAAAATATTTTAAGTAAGATTATTTATCTGAAATCTGCATTTTCATTGGACCACTTTCTCAATTTACACAGTATATAAATTCCCATCTTCTCTTTGGTCTAATTTGAAGCTCATTAGAAGGTAGCTTTTGCTCCTGAGCTTTCTCGCACAAAAAGGATGGCCACCTCTGAGGGATTCTGCTTTTATCTGTACAGATCTGGGCCTTCATTTTTAAATTAGCCCAAGATTAAAGTCAGAAGAGTAAGTTTCCCATTGGCTTTTAGCATGGTCTCCTTTGAAAATCTCTCTTGCTACCTCCCCACAAAATTTCTGCAGAAGGACCAGCAGATGCTGCTCTGCCAGGAGACTCATTAATGACCCTTATGAGTAGGGAGCTGTAAGGCGTTCCTTTCATTTCCTTTATCGTTTTTCTGAAACTGTCAAATGAGGTGCTGTTTTACAGCACTGCCCTCAACCAATTTTATACGAGAATTCGCCTTTTGTCAAAATGACCTAAAGTCATCACACATTAAGGTGGACAGGTGCTTCCCTTCATTATAAAAAAAATAACCAATGCCCCGGGTGAGGTCAAAAGCAGGCATTTCATGAACATTGTTTAATTCTTTCCATTCTGCTCCATGTTTACCATAATGTCAGGTTTACAAGACTTTGTTTTTTGAAACCTACATTGCCCTGAATGCCTTTTAAAAGGTCTAACCAGTGACCAAAGGTTAGATGTGATCCTGGGCAATGAAGGTCCTTGGGTCAACCCCAAATATGTCTGTGCAAACTTGTCTTGATGTCAACATCCTGACATTTGGTCAGGCCAACACAGGAACGTTGGAGGGAAGGTCATGTTCTGTGTCTACAGTATGTCAGATTGGGATGACTCAGTACAGAGGTACTGTATACAGGTATATGTATATAACACTTACTGTATGCAGGTATATTTTTTTGTCTAGGTTTCATTTACTAATGTATCATAAATTCTGCTTTACAAAATTATTTTAAAACTTTTTTTAGTGTAAAATACTTAAAAATACTTAGTGTATTACTTTGTTAATGTTTACAGGATAAGAACTATACAGTAAATGTATATTTACTTAAGAACAGATCCGTAAATTCAGCAGAAACATGCAACCATTTCGATATGATGTAATAATGTTGTCATGCTCAACAGACTATTCTTTTCAAAGTGTGTGATAATAATGCAAACACGAGTCTAGGCAGGTGCATTCTGTCATTACTTAATTTAGGCATCTTGTTGAAATTTTATCAGTATACCTTAATTGCAGTATCTTAGCATGCTTTAGATTACTGCATCTGAGTTTTTTTTTCATCTGTTAGATGCAAAAGTAGGCCAAGCAGCAGACAAGAGAAATCACAGGTTTGAAAATCCCATTTGCACACATTTATTTCTTAGTAAACGGGTCGACGTTTCGGCCAATTTCAAAATAAATATATTTTGAAAGTGTGAGTGGAAGAAAACCATTTATTTCTTTCAATTATTATAACCAGTGCTTCATTTGTAACTGTTATGTTTAAAACAAACACCTTAAAAAAGGTTAGAACATTGTTGCAACCAGCTAATGAAGAGAACTAATTTGGATTGTTTAGTTACTTGTCATCTAAAACCTTGGCTATTTAGCTGTGGGAGAAGCAGAGCTATGGCAGCAGAATTACATTTAAAAGATGTCAAGAATATAGTTTGACTTCACTTTACCAGTTTCCTAACAGATTTTTGTGCCTGCGTTGTGGGGGATTTTGGACATATGAAAGATGCAATAAAACTGTCAGCTTTGCACTCTTATATGGTTAAATATAAGCAGTGTGTTCTGTTCAATTTCAAGTACAAGAGAGAGTAAAGCACACCACCTGGCATGTGGGAAGATGTTTTAATGTGGAGCAATTGACTGAATAATCAGAAATTATGTAATACAATGATAATTAAGGATGTCTTACTGACTAAATCCCAAACCATAATTATTTCCAGTTACTATGGTTATTAGTATTTTAAAGGATGAATTTCAGATATTTGCATGGACAGGTATATTTATAAATAAAAAGTGCTTTCTTTATCAGAAAGGTACATTGATTTTCAGAGAAACGACAGTAAATATGTGTTCATCATTGATAGAACAGGGTAAATCCTAAGGGTGACACTGCAGAGAATGGAATTCATAGCAAAGATGTATTAGACCCAGTAAATAGATGATGGATAAAACTATCTGCTTTCAGAGGTATTCTGCACTTTGTCACCTTGACTGAACGTTAACTTTAATGACGTTAACTAAACTTTAAGATTCATTCATTTTTAATTGTTCAAAGGAATGCTGAAGTAAGCCAATTTCAGAAAGGATTGCTGCATCTACTGTAGATCTACTGCGATCTAACATTTATGAGTCATTGTATAAAGCTGTAATATTAATAAATCATGAAAATCAATGTGTTTTTTTGCTGGAACCATAAGCAGAGATGATCTTAAACCCATTGTTATAAAACAGAAGGGTCTTAAAATACAACCATCTTTAAATAATACATGGTATTCCATATAAAAGCTAGTACCTCATCAGTACAATCACAAAATCATCTTCAAATCTACTGGACACACAATTAATTTTTATATTTTATTTGAATCCTGCAGTTTGACTTTAAATTGTTCACCATCTGAAATACATATAAAAGTGAAAAGAAAGAATTAATAAAAAGTAATTATTGGTATTGTTTTTCCATCCTATAATGAGATGTTTGAAAAAATCTAACAATGTTTAACTGATTTGACACTTCTATTTTATGCTTAATTAAAAAGTTTTCTTTTGCTAGAGTTTTGGCCCCGGTGGCAAACCATTGTTCCAACTGATATTTCAATCTTTATACTTCATATAAGTAATAGAAACAGAGCTGAAAGAGCTGAAAGCAAGAGTGGTGATTCACGTGTGACTGTGACTGTGATTTTCCAATAGGTGCTGAAATTGTATGGGGTTCAGTCAGCCTGGGTCTCCTTGGTTTGCTGTCCTACAGTGGTTCTTGTGGTTCTTATGCAGCATCTTCAGCAACAGCTACACCACTCCACCAATCAATATTCACCCGGCTGCGGGCACCTAAAATGGCAAATCCTATAGCTTTGATTGTGCACATTTTGAAGGGAACATTAAGACTCCAGACTCCACCAGCATATTTTGTAAACAAGTGCCACCTGGTCTTAATTTTAAATTCACTTCCCTGTGGTTTCCACTTGTATCCACTTGTTTACATTTCATTGTTGAATCTAAAGAAGTCCAGTAATTTGACTCTGACAATGCCTTCTAAGATTTTGAATACTTCAACCAGGTCCTCAAATAATATTCTCTGTTCTAGACTAAATTTAGCCAGTCACTGTAGGATATTGACAGGCCAAGAATGTTGCTCTGGGCTAATTCCAACACAGTAATATATTTTTTGTAATGTGTGCAAAAATGTAACAATAGTGTAATTGAGATTTCTTTTCAATAATGTAACCTGCTTTGATTTAAATTCAAATTACAAACTTCTATTTTGTTCTAAATTCTTGAAAAAATAGTAGTCATTTTTCAATAAGAAAAACTGCAAAAACTTTAATTTCGTTTTATTTTCTCTGGTTATATTGTTTCTCTGCCCTGGTTATATTGTTCTGAGAAAAGATATTCACTGTCATGACTCATGAAACTGCTAAAGTGTAAATGTTGAATTGTTGTGTTAGTTTCATGGAAAGAATTTCAGAGAAGACATTTAATTCAGGTGAAAAGTCATTTTTTGTGAGTGCAATAAATATTTTTTTTGCTATTTTTATGTAATAACATCATTATCTTCTTTAATGACTGGCAATTTTAATCCTTTCACTTGTCCGGGATTTAACCTGCTTTGGATCTAATATTGAAATCACAGAAAAGATAGAATGCTACCTTTAAAACTGCATAATTTGTTCTAAATGACATTCATTGGCTCACATTTGCTGTTGATGGCATCATTATAATAGACCCTGTAGGTAAAAAAAGAATGTCCACTTTAGGGTAAATAATAAGCTCTAATAGGTGCCTTGCTTGATTTTAAAGCCTTAATGCATTTAGCCTTTTTGCATTGTGCTTAAATTATACCTAAAGTACTTGAAAGTTCTCTCTTTAAGTTACAGGAGGTTTCCATATTGTTACACTTTAGTATGTTGAAAGAGCAAAAAGTCTGTGGGAGTAAAGCTTAATTAAAAACACTTAGAAATATCCCTGTGGCTCAATAAAAAATAATGGACACGTTCTGGTAATTGTGTGTGATGTAAACCTTTTAAATGTGTTTATTGCTTCTTTGTGGAGGGTTTTATTTCAACATTTAAAGCATTTACTGTTACAAGCGTAATTAGGTGGGGGTGACCCAATCCATTGTATAACAGAAGATGAGTTAGTGGGGGTCCCCAAGGCTGTCAGACACTGATTCTCAGTCATCATTTGAAAAGCTGTGTACTCATCATAAGAGAAGCAACTAGAAATCGCCACATATCCACCTGTGTGCTCCACGTGTCCTGCTTAAATTGCCAAAATTGCCTCGTGAGTACAGAAAATGCATCTAAACCTTTTAGAGGTTACCTGGATCACTGAAATGTTGGAATCTGGCCAGCTTTATCACAGAGAATCTCAAGAATGCTTAAATAACCACTAAATATTGCTAAAATGTGTACATTCACTTTAAATAAAAAGTTTAATCTTGATTTCTCTGTCTTCCTTATAGATGTGATTCACAGGAAAACCTGGGATCTATTGGTCAAATAAAATGAATTGGCTATCTTTTTGGTTTTGCAAAAGACAAGATCATGCTATAGCTGAGCCTACTTTTAAGCATCTTTATAAGCTCCAGTTTGTTTAAGGTTTTTCTTGAGATTCTTCTTCAAATACATTAACCACAGCTATGATCTGTCTTCACACTGATAAGCTGTAATTTCTGCATTTCTGCATGGAAGAAATGTGTTAACTTTAAAGTTCATATTTCTTGTGTACTGTATGTATGAAAGAGCAGAAAAACATAGCAATAGAAAACAGAAGTAGTACATTTGGATGAAAACATTTTTAGATTATAGGTCTGGAGAACGTAAAGACGCAAACTATTATTAATATTTTTATTATAACTTCTTTACTTTTCCAAATGTGCTGTAATCCTTTTGTAAGTAATCATTGATCTCATGTACACTTCTGTTTGAATCTGGTACAGATTGTTCTAGTTAAACCCTGTAAAATTAACAACCAAAGTCTCATGTCAGGCACCTATCTGAAACAGAATTAATTTTGGTAGACATTCAAGCATTTGAAATAAACTTTTAATTTGTTGCAGACTAACATATTTTGTATTTTTGTTACTCTCAACTATGTATACAATACCCCTATCTTCAGTGTTTGTACAGTATTTCAACAGTAAAATTAGTATACTGTAGGTAAAGTGTCACTTTCTTACACCCAGACTGTTCTTCCTGGCTACAGTTCCTGTGTAGTCATTATGTTTCAAAATTGTAACATTGAATTAACTCAATCAATTTCACATTGTTCATATTTCTTGGTCATATTTCTTTAGATGATGTAAACATGGTGTTCAAATACTGAAAGAAGGTCAGTAACTGTAAAACAGGTAGTGACGGTTTAATTGTTTAAATCTTCTCTTAATGTTTATATTTTGGATCTCTGAAGGAGATCTATAGATCTACTGACCTGTAGTTGTAGCTGTTGTTGCAGTTGTTGTTCTGTTGTTTGGGTATTCTTCTTATGATATTATTTTTATACATTGACTTTGAATCCTGTTTACCATGATAGTGACCTCAGTGGCCTGAAAAACAACTATCATCATAATAAACTGAAGAAAAAAAACAAAGCTCTGAGTTTCCAGAGATGTAACAGGGTCTGTCAGGCTGAGTGAATGGAAACTGGCTGTAGAAAAGCCAGGCCTTGAATACAGCTATTTACAGTACTTCTCTGTGACTATGAGACAGAAGTTGCTTTAGGCACTATGGCACACTAATTCACCAGTTTCTCACAGAAAGAAATAGCATCATTTCAAGGGATATTTCAGTCTTTCCTTGTATCCTGATACAATGATTTTTCCCTCACTGTGGCCAGTCTAGACAAAGAAAATGGAGATTTAATTTAAAAAAATTCCATGTTGCTGTTGTTAAAAAAGTGAAAAATGGAAACCCACGAATCCTTAAAATAAATAATACATATTGTAATTATGTCTCAGCCCTTGCTCTGTTCAAAGTGTTACTTGCTGATTTGCGTGAGGTATAAGTTGATAAAATGTCAATGTATTAAAATGCTCCAAAACCAGCAAGAAAATTGTCTTTTTGATTTGCTTTTCAGAAATGTATTTTCATTCATTTAATTTTTTCATAATTTCCATTAATTAAAAACTATAATATGGATATATTTAAACATAAGTCAACCATTGAGGCGAGCAGAATCCCTGAGTGTTGCTCATCTTGAGTAGACACATAAGTATTATAAAATGCTGTGCTAATAGAACTCAAACTCTCTCTTTTTGGTGTTACTTCTCCCAGCACATACAGTACATTTGTAATGTTGCTGTTTCAATGTATCTGTGTTTGACTTTAGCTGGTCCTTTAAGTGCTGGCAATTGGGTTGCATTTTTGACTAAAGGATTTTGAACAGGAGTTTTAAAAACAGCTAAATCCCTTGAAGAAAAACATCATTGTAAATCTTTCATTTTTATTTTTCATGATTTTATTATTAATTTTTGCCATAAAGTGCTACTGGGCTTCTCTTGTGTGTGTTCACGTCTGTGTCCAGTGTGTATCCTGCCTCGCATCCGTTACTTGGTGGGATGGGGTCTGGTTCCCTGAAGGGGATGTTAAGAAATGGATGAAGGGTTAATGAATGAGTACTTTAATGAGTTCATACTAATTGTGGCAATATACCATACAACACTGCAGCACCATATATACTGTATATGTATATTAAAATAATCACTGGAACATTTTGACACTTAGTTAGTAGCAGAGGTGTTTTTTTCCCCAGTGTGTGATAATGTAACATCTCAGTAATGTAGTTGCCATTAGGCAGGCCTTGGCAGCACACTAAATATAAACTAAAGAGTTGTTGTGCATGTTGCCCAGGGTGACAGAGCAGTGTTTTCTATCATGGTGACAAGCTGTTTGGTTATTCATTTGAAATTCATGTGTCTTGAGACAGAGAGCTACACAGCTTGCAGCAGCTAGTGTGGATATTGTTCCACACAATTGGATGATAATATTCTCTGGATTGAGGCTCTTAATAATCATTAACATCAGCAGTACCTGAAAAGATGAGCATTCTGTTTCAATGTGTGGCTTGAAGTGTTTAGGATCATATGGGATATGTAATGAAAGTTCAAACAAGTACTTGAGATTATTTATCCATTATACATTTTTAAAGTTTTTTTAAAGACTAGAGAATGGAGTGTGTACTTATTGTACTTTCTAAAATGCTCCTGCGTACCCCACAGTGAAAATCTAATACCCACCTTTCCTTTTTCAGTATATTAATAAATGGGAAATATTTAAATGATCAATTTTAGGTGATTTTGTAAATCAGTAGGCACAGGATTTGTGCAGATGATTAACAAAATAAAAATGTAGTTTTTAAGAAATAAAACATGAAATTTTAAGAGTTTCTCCTATTATGGTTACCTGAAAGAAAGGTTTAGATGTGCCCATGAAAACACTTAGCTACTGTACTTGTTTCTAAAATCCATTGATCATGTTTTTTCAGTCAGTTTAATTTTTTTTTAAATAGTTGTACAGTATTTTAGAACTGTACTGGTTGAAAATATGTTTTTTTTTGTTATAAAGAAGGAATCTAGCAGAGCTCCACTTACAAATAAAAAATGTCTTGAACCAAAGTAGAGGAGTATATTAAAATATTATATAAAGTCTTTTATACAAAATAAAGCAATTATGTTTTTAAATCAGTGCATAATTGTTGTTATTATGGCTACTCTGAAGGCTTGGGGTTTCTACTCTCATTTAGGCAGCTTTGATCCCATTTCAAAAAAGAAACCTTTTTGTTCTATATTAGTGGTCCCTTGCTCATTATACCTTATGAAATAAGCTGTACTAATTTATTCTCTTTTAACAAGCAATATTAGAAAACGCTGGGATAAAAACAATATTTTTATGTAATTAATGCAGGTCATTTTGGTGCAAAATTTAAATCTGAATATTACCCTACTGCCTTTTATCACGTTTTACATTAGTACTCATACATCTAAGAATATTTAAAAAGTTGCAACAATCCCTTTCTTGTCGTGTCTCTTAAACTCCTCTTTCAGATCATCAAATATTCATATTTTGTCCACAGACATTCATAAAGGCCACAGACAGGGCCACATTTCACTAGCTATACGTAACACATTACAGAAAAATGGGTTTTGTGACACATGGGAGTTGTACCAGTTGCTGGCTTGGACTCCTTGATTATGTCCAGGACTGCAGTATAGTATACAGTACATGGTTTGAAATAGAATAAGTCAGAATACAGCATTTGTTTTATTTATTTTTTCCAGTGTGCAGAAATCTACTTTGTAAAATACTGCTGATTTATGATCATTTTCACCTCCTAAAATAAGTGTAAATAAAACATTTATCAGGTTTATTGCTTTTTAATTAACATATGTAAGTTATGAATAGGTAGAAGAGAAAATGCAGAAGAACATACATTTTGGAACCCAGAATATACAGTAAGCTAACATAAGGGAGACCTGTCTTCTCTAATTAGCAGGGATTGTTACCATAATTGGTAGTGAGTCCAACTAAACCTCTCCGAGCATCTAAGTGTATCTGAGAGCTGATTGTTTAGCAATTAGATTAATGTCACGATGTGTAGTTTTTAATGTACCAAAATGCGTGGTTTGCTTTCAGTGTTTTCTTTTTTTTTATAGCAGGATTTGAATTGATGCTGTTTTTTTAATTAAAACTGTCATAATGCAATTACCCAAGTAATCATGTCCAATTGCCATAACTGGAAAGAGAGTTTTTTTACTCATAAACATGTTTTGAAAAAAGTTAGCCAACTCGGGTATTACCATGGTAGTTTCTTACAGTATAATTGTATTTGTGTCTGTTGTGAAAAAAAAAACTTGGCAATTGCCGAAGTTGTTATCCTCCCCTATTTATACTTTATATTTTTTAATTTAAAAATTTTCCTCATGCATTTTTATTGGTTTCATCTATATATTTTCAAAATTTCATCTTTAAATTCATGCTTTTTTATCATTATTTCCCCCAGCTGGAAGTCACTCACTGTCTCTTCTTATCACATTGAATGTCCAATAGTTTCCACAGTGTAGTTGCCATCAACTGGGGGTATGTTGCTGCTCTCACAGACAGAACTTCAAGCCCAAAGCCCTAGGGTTACACTACAAGAATGGCAAGGCAAGTCAAAGTTGCTTCTTCTCAATCCCCAACATCCTGATGTCACTTAACCAGCTGTGTGGGAAATCCCAACCTCTGTCAGTGAATGATGCACTGTGCCACGGCCACAGGCCAGTCATATCTTAACTACAGTATAAGGTATGGGATTTTCCTGTGTAAATAAAACAAGCTTTCTGTTTTAATTTAAAAAAAATGGATCTTGACACTTTGGATTAACTGTGATTTGACATTAAAAGGTATAAACAGATGTACAGTGTTCTTTAATAAAAATGTAATAATGGAGTGTATAGCAAAAGCTTTCAAAGAAGCTTCAGAGATGTAAATAAAGTTAAGCATTATATGATTTAGAGTGCCAGTCACCAAAGTTCAGGAAAAAGATTTCTCTTTGTATAATTTTTCTCTGTTGTCTTTGTACACTGCTGCCTTGCAGTGGTGGGGCCCTGAGTTCAATTTATGAAGATTCCTGTTATTAACGTTAATACCTCTGATTTATTTACGAACATAGATCTTGTTCACAACTCATAAGCTGTTCTTAAAGTACAATTATTTCTATTTACCTTTTATTGGCTATGCAAAACATGTTATTAGAGGAATGGTAAATAAAGCAGTAAGTTACATTAGTGGCCTCAATAATTATGTTTTAGTTGTGCATAAAAGCAAAAGGGCAAATTTTAGGTTTCAGCATTCCCTGTTTAGGTAGTTGACCTCAATATCCAATAAAATGTCACCCCTCCATAAACTGCTGGTTTTGTATGATACAGCACCAATTTTGTGTATCTGCAGTTTAAGATGAACTGTACTGTAGGTGTTTGAATCCTGTGTCTACACAGAAAAACGCTATTTTCTGTTTTTTTTAGGTGCAATAATTTAACTATAAGTATCTATAATGTATCTATGTTCTACTGTTCAGGTGGGTAGCTGCATTAGCATGCGTAGGCTGCAAAGGAACAAGTAATAGGTTTATTCCATGCTGAAAAGAGAAGAAAGAAAACACAACGTTTCGACTATGGAGCCTTCTTCAGGTGTAGAGCCTTATACCCGAGGAAGGCTCAACAGCTGAAACATTGTGTTTTCTTTCTTCTCTTTTTAGCATAAAATAAACCTATTACTTGTTCCTATGTTCTACAGGATGAACTATTTTTTGACACGAGTCCTGTGACTTAGCTTTGCCGATTCAAATCCTACTAGTTGTTAAGCTTGATGTTAAGTAATTATTAGGTACATACTTACAGTATATACAGTAGTATGCTTTTTGATTCACTGTCATAATGGTTTCAGCACCATGGACAGCAACAATTCAGCACAGTCTTTCCTTAGAAGAGAAGTGTAGCAAAGTGAAAAGAATGATACCAAGAGTATACGGTAGAAAAAACAAACAAAACAAAACCTTTTGTGAATGACAGAATTATAAACTTTTTGGAAAATGTGTAGAAGACGTATTGTGATAGGCTTCTTATTACATGTAATTGCTTTATTATGTTGTCTATGTTATCCATTTATATTTTCAAATTTCATAACCAATACTTCATTATATTAAATGTTTGCAACCAAATAAGGGATACTTTGAGGCATATAATAATAATAATTCCTGTTTTAAAGTATTAAAACTCTGAAACTGGTTAAAATGGTTTATATTTTGCAACATTGGAAGTCTAAATAAACATTTTCTTCAGCACCTCTGTCTGGTGATTTCTGAATATCATAGTTATAGTTGATAATTGATAGTATAGTTTTATAATGGGAATATTTTTTGTGTTTTCTGAATTACTGAATATTCCTTTTAAGAGAACGCTTAGAGTGAGATTTTGTATCCTTTAAAGCTAGTTAAATAATCCTTATTGCTTGTTCAATAAACAGTTACAAATGTTCTATATATATTTTGCATGAGTAACACATATTAAAATAATTTTCTTTCTTAAATGACCATTTGGTGAATTTAACAATTGATGACTGTTAATTGGGAAATGGGTTATCTGGCACTAAAAACCTATGATTTCTAATTTTTAGTGATGTTCAGATTATGATGTTTTAAAAAGGTTTTAGTAACCATGAATTGAATTGAATGAAGCTAATGGTTCATTAATGCCCAGATATTAGTATGAAACTTTTTAGTATTCATCTGTTTATAAAATAAAACAAAAGTGTTATAATCCTGTAATGTAGATCGAGAGGAATATTGCATCCTGTGCAGAGAAATAAACAGAGGGCAAAACACTATAGCCAGTAGCGTAGTCCAGAGGTCGTAGTCAAGAGAAGAGCTGAATTCCAATAAGCCGGGTATCCAATAAAGTTAGCCAAGTGTATTAAGTCCAAGATGATATCCACAATCTGTAGTCGAAAGCCAAACAGAGTTTGAGAAGCCAGGTATCAAATACTGAGGTCCAGAAACAAACCAGAAACGAAATCTGTAAACCAAAGTCAAAGGGAAATAAATCCAAAAGGCCTGAAAGAGTAATCCGAGACGAAACGCAGGGAGTAAGCAGCTCAACGGGAGAGAATATCCAATACTGAGCAGTTTGTGTCCTGACAGGGTGTCCTAAAATAGGGCAGGGCCAAGTGGTGTGGTGATAGAACAAGTAGTTGGTAAGAAGAGACGAATATTGATATTTGTTTTGTTGAAAAAGATATTATGTTAAGTTTCAGCCCCAGTGAAAACAATATAAAAATTTCTTTTGTAATACATTTAATTATTATATTGGCACGTTATCACATACATAAAATGAAGTGGTCTGGGAGGTACCCTGTATTTGAGGATTTTAAAATGGAAGTAAAGGGGTATTTGCAGACTATTTCGAAATGCAAAAATATGAAAGCGGTGCGGACATTATTTTTATTTAATTTGTTTAATCTTTTTTCATAACTTGAATTGATGTAGTAGTATGTACCCCTGACAATATTTTTGTTTGGAATTGTTATATGTACTCTTGTTTGTATTGTAATGTTTGTTCTTTTGTTAAGCATAAATAAAAATTAAAAAAAAGAACAAGTAGTTGGTAAGGTGCTTCGGCTGGGTCTACGCCTTGTTAAAGGGACAGTGTGAGATACAGGGGTTGTTACAAAAAGATGATAATTCTCTTTTGGTGTGTTACTGTATGTGTCTTAATTTGTGATAAAAATTAAATTTCTACCTGTAATGAGAGTTACAGAAAAATAACTGCAAAATTATCCAGTTTCACCCTTGATTACAAAACTTTTCAAAAGGGAAAAATAATGCATGTCTTGTGAGGTCAAAGTATGAAATATAAAACATTTTCAAGAATAACTGATTGGAAATGATAGACACAAGCATAATACATTTCAAGAATTACAGAGGCGTGATCAGAAACCTTATATCTGAATAGAAAAAAATTGATTTTATTTTTTTAAGACTTCAGGAAAAGCAATTTCAATTATAATTGCTGCATAAACTGTTATTGCTCTTCTACAGGGCTATTTTATTCTTTGATTCTGTGTGAGAAGTGACCTGTATGGAAAACCAGAAATTAATTTTTAACAGCTGATCTGCGAGCACGTTATTACCAGTATTAGCTGTAAGCATGAATGCTGATGATAGGATTTTGTCTGTTGTTGGTACAAGACTTTAACTTGAGTGACAGGCATAGAGTTGATTCACAACATGGTTCTAAATGAGTACTGCCAATTCACTATTACATACCAAATCAGCCTTTGCCTGATTTACATTTTTTACAGTAAATATACTGTAATAAATAATGAAACGTACATGATTATTTGCAAACTTTATAATTTAAATTTATTTTCATGTAAATATATTTGTCTTTATGACATGTCACTTATAGATTCAATGAACATTAGTAGTTGAGCAGTAGTTTTATATGCATTTTTCAGTTTGAAGTAGTTAATTAACACCACAGCAATAAATTGACAGGAGAGATATAATTTAATTCATATTTCATCCATATCTTTTTGGTTTGATGTATACCAGGTTATGGATCCACATTACCTAAAAAGTGGTATTATACAATAGCAGTGAAAATGCTGAATTGTTGCCTACTTGAAACAGACCAAGAAAATAAATTTAACCCAACAAGAGGCAAGCTGTTTTTAGGCATTCAGTTGTATCAACAGTTCACAGTGAAATAAAAATCAAAAGCCTTTTCTAACTTTTAAACTATAAAACAGTTATGTAATTGAACTTATAGTCTAAATATTTTTTATTTTCTGATGTGAATTAATAATGAATGTTTATTCCTGCTTTGTTTTGTAAATCTGGAGATGTTTATTGTTTTACTTCAAAAGAACAAACGTTTTTCATTGTTTTTGGTTTCTTCAGTTCTTCATGTATCTGTATAGTGTATTAAAGCAGTATTATTTAAATTAAATATAACTATACCAAAACTAATCCTAGCAGGACTATAGTATTCAAAATTTGACCACTAACACTAATTGGTTGCTAGACTATACATATTGGTTGCAAAATATAGATGGACAAGACTGTATAAGAATATAAGAACAGTCCATTCCATCCATTGATGTTTGTGCTTTTCCTATATACTGAATGAATCTATCACAGAAGTAAGCGTGGATGTGAAAGACCCCTGCATCCCCACATTAGACGCCTGCATACCTGAACATTAGAACATCCACCTAATGTTCAAGTTCTGGAAATGCATTCCTTTTGTTTATAATGCTCTGTGTAAAAAGCATTTTCTAATAGTAGTGTCAATTTGTCTTTTAACCAATAACTATTGGTATCTCCTTGATTGATTATCTTAAACTTCGGTATATCTCAGTCAGATTCCCTCTCATTCAGACTCTTCAGTCTATCCTTATAATTCAACACCTGAAGCCCTGGAATGTGTCTTTTTGCTCCTATCTGGACTTTTTTCAAAGCTTCTTTAGCCTTTCTGAAAAGGGCTGACCAGAAATGTGCGCAGTTTTTATATAATCTCTTTTAACTGGTATTCTAAACTCTTTCATGCATAACCAAACACATTTCTTTGACTAGAGACACTGAGACCACAGAATCTGCTACAACTTCTTGGTCTTTTTACTACTGTATTCTTTTCTATTTCACATGATATAACTGAGCTATTCTGTTCTTTTATCATATTATATTAGAATTTACTAACATTTAATTTAATTAGGCATGTAACTTGATCATCATTATCAGAACATTTGACAAATCTGCTACTGATATAGATCAATATCATATTTATTGTATATACTGTAGAAAGAAGAAGAATATGCCCAAGACAGAGCATACTGTACATAATGTCATAAGGCCTGTCATAAGGTGTTCATATTTTTGGTGACCGCTTCAAAACAATCTAGAAGATTTATTGAGCAAGATCTCCCTCTATGGAACCAATTTTGACTTTTACAATAGTATTGCTGTACAGAATGTGATTTGGTTCCTTATTGATAAACTCTAGTTGTTTACATGTTGTTTTCAAAGCACCATATATGGAATATACTAATTAAAAGAAAATGGCAGTGTAGGTGTTTTATAGGACAGAATAGATGTTGGTAAATTTGATCGACATTCTTCTCAGCTTACTCGTTCAATTTGAAATGACCTCATGAAGGATTTGTAGAAACACCAAAATACAGGAAGTCAAGACTGGCTTTGCCATCAGTTTTATTATCACTTCATCAGTTCTCTTTTGTGTTCACCCCCCATTAGTATTATGACCTTGAAAATTCCAGTGCCATAGTAAGTTTCTTTTCTTCATGGAAGAGTTAAAAGCTTTTCAAAGACAGACAAACACGTTTGTGATTTCAGCCATAGCCACCTGCCTTTTTAACACCAATCACAATTCACGAAGAACTGATGGAGTTTTTCATGAAGCTCCTGCATTATTTGACTATGAAAGATTATTTTAAGTAAATTCAACAATCACCTCATTGGCATAACATCAGTCGTCCTACAGTATGTGTCAAGCAGCTGTTTATAAAGACTAACAACACAAGGTACAAGGCTGTAACAATACAAATTATTGAACACCTTCTAAGGTTAATTCTAAACGTACAACAACCACTAAGTCTGATCAGAATAGACACCAAAGAATATAACTCCATTGCCTGAAGACTTTATCAGTACAAATGTCCTTCCCCAAACATATTAAATTAAACATAAAAAAAATACTATAAATATACAAACAGTACACTGGTGTTTTCTATTCATATTATTATGATTACCTTTACTATGCTTTTCATATGGTTGGAAAATATTTGAGGAAAATATTTTCGACAGTTGCCTAAGGCATTACTTTTTAATTGTATTTGTTGTTTTTTGCAACAGCAAACTCTGGTTTTGGTTTTTTAACACTGTTTCATCATGACATTTCATGTGGTTACACATAATCTTTCCAATGTCTCTTCTCCGTGGTTTGCATAGGAATTATTTTAGCTGGCTCAAGGCTCCTCAGTGTTCCAAGAACATATCATACGTTAGGGGACTGAAACTTTTCAGAGGTATCATCCCCATCTTTGGAAAACTCTTCCTAATCATATAAAAAACACACCCTAATCTTGCCTCAGGACTTACTTGTTCTTGATGGACTACAATTCCTAACAAAATTATTTCTTTTAATTTGAGAATTTATACATTTTTATATTATTCTTTTCCTGCTTCTGTACATTTTACTTTTTATGAATAATTTATGTAAAGTGCCTTGAGGATAGTTCTGATTGAAAGGCATTATATAAGAATATAACTCCATTGCTTGAAATTGACGATGTCATCAAAAGGAGATTTTGTTCATGAAAGATTATATGCCTTACCATCAAATGCTTAGCAGCAGTCACCTGTTTTCACAGATAATGTTATGAAAATCACTATTACGTTTTTTTTTTATTTAACAAAACTTGAAGAGATATGACAGTCATCACCCACAATAGACTTACAAAAAGACCCAATGTCTTTCCACAACAGGAATTTGGAAACATCCAAGTTTAGAATCCAGTCAAGAGCTTTTAAATTTTGGACTAATGCTGGATGTTAAAAAACATTAAATATTTATGTACAGACACACTTTTACTGTATATACTATCAAAGCTGGATTTTGGATATTTTTATGGTATTATTACTTTTTATGAGTTATGGCTTAGAGGGAGTTTGTTTTTTTAAGTAAAATGATCTTGAAGAAGTGAAGTACAATACTGCAATACTCTTTTTATTAAATTCTACTTGAATTTGAGAGACAGACAAAAGTAGAGAAATGCAGTCATGCCTAAGTTACGTCACTAGGACATTAATTCAAAGAATCTAAGGGCACTTAGGTCCTGTTATGAATAGAGCATGACATTTGCTTTTGGCCCTCTTTAAAGCAAGAAGTCTAAAATCTGTTTCTGTTATAAACTGCATTTGTTATAGATCACTGTCTCAGATGGCATGCTTAGTATTCATGTGAAATTTTCAGATTATTGATTTCTTCCTGTTTTTCTTTTAGCTGTCAAAACTTCCTCTCTAAAGAGGGACCATCTGACAGCTGAAACAGCTGTAAACTCCCTGGTAGACTTTGTCTCTCAATACTTCTTCTAAAGCCCCCTATTTTAGTTTTTAGGTCATTCCAGCAGAGATGCAATATTGAGTTTTCAAGGGTGTCCTTGTTCATGTTTGTGTTGAAGCAGAGACAGCAGGAAATGGTGGATACTACACATAAATCAAACATAATTCGATTGGAATAAAGTCAAAACTTCCAAATGAAGTCAACACATACAGAGTATGCAAATGTCTGGTAGAGGCGTATTATGTGATCTAAATACAGAACAGGAAATACACTTACAGTATATGGGAGGTTTATCTCTAAATTCCCATTTTAGTTCAATTAGGAAGTTCTTTTCAGCAATGTGGGAAACACTAGATGTAACAGATGTAACTGGTTGGCAATTGTTGTGTACATTGTTATACAGTATGTTTTTCAATGGAATTGTTGGACAGACCACATAAAGAGAACTCACATTGGACTGCACATTGTAAACCGTTTCAAACTAATCAAGTGGTGATCTTTTCAAGCTTTTCTTTTTTTAGTTGCATAACAAGGTATTTTATAAGACATTTTTCCTTAGTGGATTTATATTTTGTTGCCTACACATAGCTGCCTGTAGCCTTATAAAATGCAGTAAGCAAGAACATAAGCCAAAACAGCCTCCAGAAAGACAAAAGCTTTGTACGAGGTGGAGTAGGAGTAGATGTGGGTGAACAAAATCAGACGTCAGCGGTGTAGGCATTTTGCTTAGACATCCAGGAGTTTGCATTGATTGGGTGAATGATAATCTCCTTCCTTAAATGTCAGTTTAGATAGTGAGTCCCATTAAACTAAAATACAAAGGAAATCAAAAGAATCAATTGTGGGGTCCATGCTTGATGTCTTGACTGCAGTAAAATCCAAATTATCCAGCCTGCTTGACATCATTCCAGGAATACAAACAAGGTGGACAGATACACCTTTCAGATAAAATAAATTGGCTTGAGTCAAACAACTACACAGCAAAGCGAAGCTATTAGAGTGATCAGGGACCAAGCCCATTACTAGCCTGCAGTGCTTAGGCCTGAAAGAAAGGCAGCACTGACAGTTCATATAAGGCCCTCAAGTCTGTCATGGGTTTTAGGGGAGAAATTAGCAGCACAAGTGCAGCGGGTATAAAAGCTCAAAATGTATTTTTGTTCACTGAAGCACTGTGCCAGTCCAGGAGTGCCTCGCTCTCTTTAAAAATATATAAACTTCAAAAGCATGTTTGAAAATAAATTATTACTTAATCTGAGGAGTGAAAGCCAGGGCTCTTCAGCTGACCTGTCGAAAATATAATTAATGAAGATATGCAATGCAGGGTGTTATGTTCACACTGAATTGTAAAGGGTTCTTATGGTTAGATATTGTGCCTATTGAGCCCAAAAATGAATAATGGAAAGCAATCCGTTTTATTATTTCTTTAGATGTTTACTTGCAATTGTGTCATTTAAATGCTTTGGTTTTAGCACTTTTTCACATCAACAATACATCTGTTTCCTGGGCACTGAAGAAACATACTGTATGATATTCTAATATAGCTTTGTACTGTAGTTCAGGCTCCATAATCTTTTTAAAGAAAAAGAAAATAATAAATTGCATACTGTCCTGACATATATTGGTCTTGGAAGGATATGGATGTTAAGAGTAAAACAGAATATAAAAGGTAAGTACTACTTATTTTTTCTATTGCAGTACTATTATTAGGACTGTAAGTTGAACTCTCAGAAGAAAAAGCCATTAGAGACCATGGAAAATATGAACTGGAGAGGAGTGATCTATCATAAGGTTGTTTAACAGCCTAAACTGGGTTAAAGCTAGAATGTTGTTAGCAAAAAAAGAGTAGGAACATGATATTGGCAAAGAATCACACCCATCATTTTTCCCAGTTAAGATTAAAAATTAACTGTCTTTTCTATCTACCCCTTGAGCAAAGAGGTCTCCATAACTGAGGAGAAGAGCACCCGCCATTAATTTCATCCACATTATAACTGCGTTTCTTTGTTTGAAAGTCAAGTCTGTTTAATGCCTCTTCATACAGTACTGTATGTTTGCATTTGACTTTCTATCTTTCCATCTTTTCTCTCTATCACATTTATATTAACATATAATTAATCCATACATTAATTGAATTGAATTATGTGTTGTACTGGGGAAATTAGTAAGGATTATCATTTGTATGTTTTTCACTTTTTTAAATCATTTAGGTTTTCTGTTCAATTTCCCCATTGTTTTCTTGCACTTGGTTATATAAGCTCTAGTTTTCTATATATGAAATGGAAGTTATTAAGTGAAGTTCAGGGGAGATAAGATTATCTCACACAGCTGTTCTTAATCACAATCATTACAGGAATTGGCTATACTGTGAATATCAAGCACAAACATCTCCCTTTTGCATTCATGCAACACATCACTCCTCTGCCTAGACGCTACCCCTTGGTTAGCTACTCTTTGGATGGGGTTTGAGCCTCCTCATACTATGGCCAGGAGGCTATCCATTAGCCATGGGGGTTAAGCAGGAACTAAAATACCCATACGTTCACAAAGCATGTAATTCCTGGATGTTGTTAAGTAAATTTAATGGCTAATTGTATTTCATGCTTTATTTCATGCTGAACATAAATTTAAAGTACAGATGATCATTGCATTGAAACCTATTTATCAGTCAATGCACATTTGACAAATGAATATCTACCCTTTACTCTTGCTGTCCAACAAAGAGCCCACTCTGACTACAGCGCATACAAATGAGCAAATCACATCTGACTGTGTTCCCTTTCCAATAACATTTGGCATCAAGTAGAGCTGTTTAACTAGACTTTGTACTTTACACCTTCTATTAGGAGACATGCAATTTTTCAACATTAGTGAAGAGGTGGTATTGATTCTAGGCTGGTGGATGTGGATACAACAGGAATTTACATCATTGATATATTGAGCTTTTCACCACTTTCTGTTCAAACCTTCTGAGCAAACATGCTGCTGCTGTAGGAGGAAGAAATTGTTTGAAGGGCAATGGAAATTTTTTTGTCAATACAAAATCACTCCATGGAGTTTGTTTTGTTTGTTAATCAAACCAACATCAGAATTGCTGGCGAGGTGATTCTTCACAAAAACAGTGAAATAATTAATTGTCAAGTGATGGATATGTAGTATGGCCAAAAACAATGGACATTTAATGCATGAATTAGCTCCTGGCTATGTTTAAAACAATCTGATGCAGAAGTAAAACATTTTCTGTGAGGAATCCATCTTTAAAACACACCAAACACTCCCCTGTTTTTGTGTCTGTTTTTTAAGCACATATCTTTAGTTTTTTTCGGTTCATGGATGAGAGCCAAACCACATTTTTGGGAGTTGCTTCCTAATATTGTAAAATGACCATATACTGTATTAGAACACAAGAAAAGTTACAAACGAGAAGATGCCACTTGGCCCATCTATCGTGTTTAGTTGCTAGTGGCTAATTAATCTTAAAATCTTATCCCGTTTCTTTGTAGAAGAAGCCAGGGAGTAGCTTTCAACACCATGGCTGTGCAGCTTGTTCTAGATTCCTTAGACTCTTGTGGAAAAAGAAATCTCCTGTTCTCATTTATAAATACACTTCCCTCTAGTTTCCACTTTTGTCCTCTGCTTAACATTTCACTTTTGATTTCGAAGTGGTCCATTGGGTTGGCTTTATCAATGCTTTTTGAATATTCAGAATTTGTGAATGAGGTCTACTTTTTTCTGTTAAGGGCAAAAAATATTCCTTTAGCCCATCTGCTTAGGCTATTTTTAAGCCCAGGAACAGCAATATATTTTTTGCAGTATCAAACACAATTTTACACAGTATTCTAAATATAAATACATATAAATAAATGTTCCTACTACAAATCATCCCTTGACTTTAATTCTATACTTTCATCCACTGTACATTGCAAAAGTAGCCAGATCGTTGCACAATTTTCATATTTTGACACTTTAATAATCTACATTTTTTATTTGATATAAGTTAGGAAGAGCAATGATCCTAATACAAATCCCTGTGGCACTCCACTAATTTCACCAGAAAGTTCTGAACATTAGTGACTTGTCTGCCCCTCTTTCCTCTTATCCATTAGCCAGTTTTCAATGCTACAGTACAGCCAAATTGGGAATTGTTGTTTTATGAATTTTATAAGCTTTAATGAAAATGTAAATATATCCTATGTTTAGATGAATTTTTTAATTCATTGTCAGCAGGAAGCCACTTGATCAGGTGACTGTTTGAAAAGCAGGACAAAAGGGATTCCCATCTCAGTCAGTCAGTGGATGTTTGCTGTCTGACGGGCAGAGGGCAGAATCTCTCTATTGGTTAAAAAATACCCTAAAAATATGAACATTGATTACACAAAAGACAAAAATCAATCATTTCCTTAAAATGAAGTTTTATAAACATCTGTGCCTACAGTGAGTGTTGCCTACTGTAGCCAGAGTTCATAATATCGTTTCCATCATCATGATGTCTCCTACAGTACGTTATCAAATGAGTAATGCCAATACATGCATACTCTGTATTTTGTCTTATCTTGAGATATCTCATAATTAACTTCCACATTGAATTGATCAGCAATTATTTGCCAGGCCTCTTTTCTGGCTTTTGCAGCAGCTACAGTACTGCACCTCACTATTACAACAGATTTTTATCTCTTCATAGTTTTCCGTAAGAAGCCCTAATTCATGGTCACTGAATTAAGACTTAATTAAGACAGTGTTCTTTCACTGGGTTTTGCTGGAGCAGATGAAGGATTTGACTCTTCTTCAGTACTGAAGTGCGGTGTGAATGCATAGTTCATAGTTTGAATGCATAGATTGTTTAAGCCTAACACACTTTAACTGAAACCAGAGTTAGCCTTTGTTACACTGGAGTAAACCTGAAATCAGTGATTGGGTTAATTCAGTCCATCTAACTTGTGAAACAGCCCCTCTGATTGTTTGGAAGAATTTTGCAGAGACTCTGAGAGACTTGCTTTGAGAATTGTTTGTTGGAGGCCAGTAAGTGGCTTAGCTGCTTGACTGTAATAGCGAGGAACATCGAGTTGAATAATTAAGTTTAAGTAGAAGCTCAAAGAAGAGCTTGGGCTTTGGTGTTGGTGTTTTGATTTCCCTGCACTGTACAATAAAGTGCACTAGTGTATTGAACTTTACAGCTTTACAGCCTGGACCCACATATTTTAAAGACCCTTTTTAATGATACACACAGTGGGTTTTGAAAAATGTTAACAAGATTGAATTTATAATGTAATAAGAACAGTTGCAATATTATTTTCTCTCCCTTGCTCTAATATTCTTTTTTAACTGTGCTTGCAATTTATTGTATTAATTTTTTAAAATACATCACAATCTTTGCCAATCACATCTCTTTATACTTTTCTTAGTTGATTTATTATGGTACTGCATTTGAGTCTTTGCTTTCTGGCATTTGATTTGCTAACATTCAGTATTATACATTCATCTACGGATGAACCTATTCTGTGCTTCATGCAGAATATCTTTAAACTGTTGCCATTCATTCTCTACTAACTAACTTATCTACTCTGTGTCATTCTACTCCTTATAAACTTTGGCTTACTCCTTCACAGTTTGTTTTCCTTAAACTATTAACCTTTAGTCTTTTTGGGAAGGAATCTGACTTGGAGGAATTCAGTCATAATCCCACAGATGGCAGCTGCACACCATTGGCTCCTCAGCCAAGCACAGACACCGAATGTCTGAACCTGCAGTTCCTCTCACACTGAGCAGGATTACGTTCTTGGAATTCTACCTGCATAATTTAAAATCTTTCAAACATTTTGAAAATCTTTTTGAAACAATTGAAAATCTTTCAATCATCATTGCCTAATGAATCACTCAGCACTGATTTCCTTATTCTGTTTTTTTTTTGAAAGACTCGATCAAAACGGGCATCCCTTTTAGTAGATGTTCTGACACGCTGAGTAAGAAAGCAATCATTATACATGTCTACCACTTCCTTTTCCTATTGGTTTCCTATGTTAATAAAAGTAATATTTCCCATGATAACCACTCCTTTATACACACATTCCTGATTTCATCATGTAAGACCATAACATAATTAATGTCTGAATGTCAGTCTCTAGCAAATTCCTAACACTAATCTTTTTTATACAATAATATCATCTGATAGCCTCAAAGGTTTCAATACCCTTGAAGACTTTGACTTCTTGTGTCTGAATTCTTTCTGATTTATAGTGCTGCACTTCCATCTCTTCTGTCTTGCGTCTCCCTCTGGAATGGTGTATATTTGTTGGATTCTTCGCCATTACGCTCCATTAATAATGTTTCTGTAATTCCAAATACATCATAATCGCAAACTACTGAAGTAGCTTCCATCTCAGGCATTGTGTTTTTGAAACTCCTTGAATTTAGATATTATCACTTAATTACTAGTTCTATTGAAGTTTTGTTCTTCCCAGGGGTGTGTAAGGGACAGTTATTTCCGGACCCTATGCGGACGACACAATCCGACGAAGTGGGGAAACACTAGGGAAACGTCATGCAGGAATACGGGGCTGAAGACAGGGGGGCGTGTCCAAGGTGCGCTGGTGCATGGGGGAGGCGTGGCAGAGGCGAACAATCCAAAAGAGTAGTCCTTAGAGAATATCCAAAACACAAGGGTAAGTCCAAAACCAGGAGATCCATCAGAACAAGGAATTAAAAACACGAAGGCCGGGTCGGAACCGGCAGACAGGGAACAGGAACGGGAACGGGAACCGAGATTAAAACCTTAACGGGACCAGGCGCTTCCAGGTCCCGGACTTGCACGATACGGAAATCAGATGCAGAGCCCGGATGAGCGTCAGCGCCTGGCTTTTAAGGTGGGCTGGGAATAGGAAACAGGTGCACAGAATAAAGTCTCAAGTGAAAGGGCTGGAGCACCCTTAAGGAGGGGGAACTATAATCGTGACAGGGTGTTCGTTTCCACTCTTCTCCCTAAATATCTCCCCTAAAGATCATCTTTGGGGAGATATGCTTCTATTGTAGCTTAACTATACATATTCTGTTCTCCAATTTCAATAAAACAAACTCTGACCTACATGTGAGCTGTTAAGAATCAGCGGAGGCTGATGAGTAAATTTCAGAAAATTCCATTCAGGCTTCTTTCTTAGTACATAGCATTACAGATCATATATTTAGCCTGCTTTAGCTATCCACGGTTTACATTTTTAGAAATAAGGATTTGCTCTAAAGCTTGGAGAATGCCTGTTTATTGGATGTTATTCATGAAGCTCAAGATGAATCTTTAGCAGAAAATTTGTTCTTTTTTGGTATTACAGAAACTACAATGACTATAATTTTTTTAATATACTGTACTGTACCATATCCTCTTAATTTGCTTACTTTACTACATCATGGTTTTATTGGATTTAGTTTACATTTTGGAACGTTTTGCTTGACTATTGTGGATCTACTCACTGTAGAGTGTTTACACAACAAAATTTTAGTTGTCACTGAAATCACATGATTTTCAGAATTTCATTATTTTCATTGCTTCTAAAACATTACCCGACAAACAAAAAATGAAAATTATGATACAGGCCAGTATCTGGGTGTGAGTGATGTTTTTCTAAAAGTCTAATGTAGAATTTAATATCTGACATTTTTTTTAACTTATTTCCTTTAATGAAGAATCTCTGTTAACAAAGAGGAAAATGGTATCTATGCTCATAATCAGCTGGTATGTAACAATGTGAGACCAACGTGTTTCATTTATAAATTTTGTCCTTTCTGGAAAATGTTTATACAGTATCTTATCATGTCTCAAAGTTTGAATAAATTAAGTAGGCATATGGGATATTAAGACTTGGTTTAACCAAGCATATCAGGTATTCTGTTGGAGGTTTTTGCCCATGAATCATTCCATTAAATAACATCAAATAATAGAAATAGTTACTCATTGGATTTCTTGCTTTGACATTCTCAGTTTTATACAACAATGTTGATAGTATAGTGATAGTATTGTTGATAGTATTGCGAAGAGCAAAATCGTGTGTAACATAAATAATATTACTGAAAACAAATAAGAGGGATCACAAAGGGATCACATTTATTCACTCCCATGTAGATAGTATGTCTCAAATCGTCCTCTGGCACAGATTACACTGACTAGACATCTTCTGTAGCGCTATGACATTCTGGAACTTCATAGTGGAAGGTAATGAACATTCCTTCATGAAGAATTGCTCTAAAAACATTACACCCTTTTGTTTCCATTAGTGAACTTCTGTCTTGTGTTAGAATTACTAATGTCAATTGGATTGAAGTCTGGATATTGAGATGACCAGCTGAGAATATTATGTGTGCAGTTAACCATTTACTTTGTCAATTTGGATCTATGCTTAGGACCATTATCATGCTGGAATGTCATTTAACAGAAAGAACCATGTGTCTGTCCAAAATGTAATGGTACTGTACATGGTGGATTTTAATGAGTTCTCTGATCTTCACAACAGCTCCAAAACCCCAAAAATGCCAAAACACAACAAACCCCCACAATAATTCACAACAAGTGTTTTATGAACACATTTAAATGTTTTTAATGCAGATGAGCATGTCCAAAAAGGTACATCTTCATTTTATCTGATCATAGACATAGTTTCAAAATGTTTGGCAAATTTCAGTCACCTCATTTTATGGTTCACCCTCAGAAAAGTCTTCTTTCTTGCAACCCTGCTATAAATGACACATTAATGAAGGTTTTGCATCCTGAAGATGGAAGTGTATATTTACGATCTGTGTTGCTTTTTGGGAGGCTAGACGCGTGTGTCATGGCCCTTAGTGATAAGATCCATGTGCATCCTCTTCTTGAACACCATCATACCAGTAGCTTTAAATGTGCTAATAATGGACACTGAAATGGAAAGTGATTCAGCATTTTGTAAATACAGTAGGCTTATGGATATCATCCAATTATCAATCAGTCAATTAGTATAGAGCCATCAAACCATAGCATTCTCAAGGCACTTTATATGAATTATAAATGAAAATACAAAGGCTACTACTGAAAATGCCAATCCTCCAATGTGTGGAGTCACTGGAACATAAAGGAACCTTGTCTCAGTCGAACTAAGTGAGCAAGAGTTTACGTGTGGAGATAGTAGCTCTTGAAGCTACACAGGAGACAAGTCATACAATACCTCATGGGTGAAAGAGAGAATTTTAAAATCTATCCTCTAAGAGATTGGTAACTAGGTCAGGTTTTTCAGTTCAAGAGAAATATGTTCAGATTTTTTACTCTTTGTCGGTATTCTGACCAAGTCTGGACATACAGTACTGTAGCCTCTGAAATAATTTCTTGGATGAACCAGCTAACAAGGCATTGCCTTGTTGTACTGGGGCTCCACAGGGGACTGTCCTTGCTCCATTCCTATTCACCTTTTACACCTCTGACTTCAGGTACAACTCTGAGACATGTCATCTGCAGAAGTTTTCGGATGACTCTGCAATTGTGGGGTGTATTAGAGAGGGGAGGGAGGAGGAATATAGGAACTTGATTACCAACTTTGTGGAGTGGTGTCATCTTAACCATGTCCAGCTTAACACCAGCAAGACCAAAGAAATGATCTTGGACTTCCGAAGGAATAAGTCTCTGCTGAACCCTGTTTCCACCCAGGGTGAGGACATAGAGGGGGTACAGTCCTACAAGTACTTAGGGGTACACCTGGATGATAAGCTGGAGTGGTGTGGTAACACTGACGCCCTGTATAAAAAAGATCAGAGCCGACTCTATTTTCTCAGGAGGCTCAGGTCCTTTGGTGTGTGTGGAACACTGATACACATTTTTTATGAATCAGAGGTGGCAGCGGCCATCTTCTACGCTGTTGTGTGCTGGGGCAGCAGCATCATGACAAAAGATGCAAATAGGCTCAATAAACTTGAAGGCTGGCTCTGTGTTGAGGATGAGCCTTGACCCCATGGAGGTGGTGGATGAGAGGAGAATGCTGACCAAGCTCATAGCCATCATGAACAACAACTCTCATCCGCTTCATGGGACTCTAACTGGGCAGCGGAGCACTTTTAGCAACAGACTGCTCCAGCTACGGTGTTCAAGGGAACGTTTCCGCAGGTCTTTCCTCCCGGGGGCTGTCAGGGTGTATAACACTGCTCTAGGCTAGGACTGTTAGCCCTTCATTTGCTCGTTAGGACAGCATGTTTGCTCTATTGTACTTTTTGGACAATCAGTCTGATTAAACCAATGCACATTTTGCACATATTTTATTGTTTTTACAGTGACTATGATCATCACATTTTGCACACACCTATGTATTTATTTTTTATTTATTTATTTTATACTTATTTGGCTGTCTTTTGTTTTATAACTATTCTGATGTCTTTTTGCTTGTCTTGGGCTGGACTGCTGTAACACATCAGTTTCCCTACGGGATTAATAAAGTCTTATCTATTTATTGCCGTAGTCTAACCTTGAGGACAAAAATGTATGAACTAATTTCCCGGCTTCAGTAATAGAAAAAAAAATGGATTTAAAGGAGATATGCTTTGCAGGTGGAAGAGTGGCGAGCGGCAGACTTTGCAGGCATACTGTATGATATGATTCAACAGATAAGGAACAGTCAAAAAACATTCCTCTGTTGGGTTTATGGAAGCTTCCATTGCACGTCCAAAGAGCAGAATGTTACTGTAGATTAGTTTTGATTAATTTTTAAAGGAAGACTTATGTGTGAATAAATGTATCTCTTGTTTTCATGAATTCAATTAATTATTTTTAACAAATATGACTTTGCTCTATGCAATGCAGTAATGATTATAATATAACTTTATTAGACACATTATCCAATTTATAAATTGTTCTGATTTATGATGATTCCATATTAGTAAACTGAAACTGCTAGTTGCTTTTACTCACCAATTTAATTATTTATTGATTTCAGTTAACATACCACTTTGTGTGTTACATAAAATATCCTCTGTTTCTACCAGGTCAACTGTATATCACGAACAGAATATATAAAATACATTCTTTTGGGGCTTTTATGATGATGTGTATTGATCATGCTGGTAAAAGTTATGAATACAAAATTAAATCTCTATTTTATGATAACTGTGTGACATTCAGCATTATTCTTCTACAAGGATATGAAAAATATTAATGCAATGCTATTGACTGCACTTTCATAGTTTTTCTTATCATAGATTTTCATAGATTTCATATCAATTGTGTCAAAAAGCTTCTAACAGATCTTCTATAAATAGTCACTCATTAGCATCAAAGTAAAATGGTGTGAATGACAATTAGCACTTCTTGGAGATATTCCTGAAATACTTCCGAACAGTTTTCACCAAATTATTCTGCTGTTCAGACAGTGTTATTAAAAGGAGTTAAAGGGTGTCATTTCAGCTAATTATGGCTGTTTAAATGTGCTCTGATTGGACTGAGTTAACAAAGTTTTAAAAAGAAAATTGCACCTGTTTAAGGTGTAAATTAATTTTGTATCTTATATATTCTCTTTCTGTCATTAGTTGAAATGCCTTATTTAAAATTCAGTGTAACTGTATATTGAATAAGTAAAAAAGAGAAGTGAAGAATTATACTTTTCAACATTTGTGTTAATGTAACATTGGATTATTGGACATAAGCCCTGATCTCAAGCAAGGCTTGAACTGAAGGCAAACAAGGGAAAATCCCATTATCATTAAAAGGTCTGCAAGGATTTGAGAAATTTTTGAGTAAAATGAAAACATGTACTCTATGCAGCTAGCTGAGAAACTGCAGGAACAAAAACGAAATGACTGCACACCTTGGAGTAGCACTTTTATCTCATTACAATAAGAGGATAGAGTTTAACTGCTATTATGCTATAATACTGGAAGCTCTGTCCTCTGAAAATGACTGTCTTCATAAGAAACCCATTCATTGCCATAGATGTGTTGTTGAATAATGATGTTTTATATGGATTGTACTACCGTATGTTTGTGCTCATCTCCCAGTTGGAAAGTTTTAGGGCTAATACAACAAGTTTAAAAGAGCACCCATCCTCGTATAGGTGCAGATGACCTGTTTAAAATAGAATTTACATCCCTCTTCCTGTAGCTCTTCAAATGAAGAGACATGCCTTCATCTTCTGTGCCTGGTGTTCCCCTGCCATTCATTACTTGTAGTGGTTAATGGAGTGCAACTGGCTTTTGTGCCCACTCATTAACTGTTAACAGTGAGGACCTCCTCAATTCAGTCAAGCAGAAACTAACCTGTGAGGAAGCAGAAAGATATTGCTAATATTTCAAAATAGGGATAATAATTAATGTATAATGTCCATATAACCAGTAATAAATGAAGTAAACATCAATACAGTGAAAATAACTTAATAGTAAGTCATTCCTTCTGATGATCAATTACATGGTTATGGACAGAAGTCAGATATTTAACACTTTAAAATTATTTTATTGACAGCACCTTCAGGTTAAGAACTGTGTTTGTCATTTACTTACAAAGCAAGATTTCACCCAATTAAAAATGTGAACAATATATTATTTTGACTTACGATCATATTTTTTTGCCTTATTACAAATTGTATTGCAAACACAAGAAGTATTGGCATTATACTTGACACCTTTATGACATACTGTACTTCCTCATTATCACATTTTCTGCTGGAAATTGGTAGAAAACAGTATGTAGTTGCAATATTTTTCCTCTCAAACATACAGTTCTGACTTGGGGGTATACTGTACATATCAGGGTTTCACCTGGTGCATAAGGTGAAACGTCTGATGTTTGCTGTGATCTGTTTTGTTTTTTTTTGCTTGGTGTTGCTGCAATTATTAATCTTTTGTCAATGTCACTAAAGTATAAAAAGAAATTCAGACATGATTTGATATTCCAAATAAACAAGCAAAACAGAAATTAAAGAAACATTTTAAATAGTCATACTGTATATTAAGAAAATATTGTAATATTTTACAATATTGTAATATTGTAATCTACAAAATAGTACTGTAGTCAATTAAAAACAGGCATAACTACAATTAATGCTGCTAACACTGTATTTAGTTTGAAATTTACCACCTGTTTTTAATGATCCCATTATGGAAAAAAAGCAAACATACTAATTTGTTTGATGGCGTATTGTTATGAATCTAACAATAATGAATAGTGTAATCTAATCAACTTCATTTCCTTGATATAAAAATTTAAACATTTGCTCAAAAGTTAAAATGCCATATTAATTAAGTGCTATGAAATGATTTAATTCATTCATTGAATGATCAATTAGATTCAGCTTTTAAACAGGATACCAGCATGGTTTTGCTGCAGTGGTTGTCATGGAAATAGTTATTTGATATGAGGAACAGTGCTGCTGACATATTTATATGTGTTGTGAGAAAAAATGAACACTGAAAATTTTAAGCTCTATGTACTGTACATATTAAGGATGATGTGAACCAACTTCAATCAAAGATTTCCCAGGAGTTGAAGAAGCTGGCAGATATTAATATAGTCTACTCTAAAGTCTATATCTGTAAACACATCAAAAATCGAACACGTACACTGTATTTAGACACTGAAATGGTTTAATCCCTATAGTTAATCTGTTTTTTTTTGTTTTGATGTTCTGATACTCATAACAGCAGAAATGATAAATGTACTGAAAAGTCATGTGTGTGACTACCAGTAATCTGTCAAATTTGATTTTTCATGGCTTAGTGTTTATACTTTAAGCTTTTTTTCTTTGTGTGGTCATTTGGGTTTGATAAAATGCTTAGTTTGTATCCTTAATGCTTTGCCTCCTAAATATTTTACATCAAGGCTTTTCCTCAAATGCATTTTTGTTTTACTAGTATTTTTTTATAAATGGATTTTGGATTACTAAGCGGATGCTCCCATTAAGAAAGCTTTGTGTATTGTTTACGGAATTAAATTTTGAAATATACATCATAATATGTTGCAGCATAATACATTTCATTGTTGCAGCACACACTTTAAATGCAAGATGTAATTCCTTAACTGTACTGTATGTACCACCACATAGAAAAATGATTTCTAGCACAGGGCCCAGAACTACAATTTGTGCATCAACCATTACTTTCAACAAGCACTTCATTGGTAATATTTGCTTGTAAATAATTAAGATATGTTAAGATTTTGTGTGACAGCGCATCTTTATTCAGGTACATAAACAGTGGCTAGTAGTTACATTAGGGGTATATTCATGCCACTGACTCATGGGGTGCTGCTTCTACATGCTTTACTAATTGAGTAATTTATTTCTGACTTGCCTCAAAAATAAAAGGTAGAGGTTTCAGGAAAATAGATCAGACTGATATGTAGCATGTTACATTATTATAACAGCTGTGTTGTTCAATTGTACTCTCTTCAGTAAGTTTATTTGTTCCAGTTCTTTCCTATAACTACTGAGACAGTTGCCCTTTTTACTTAAAAAAAAGATGTAAAGCTGTACTCTATCATTATATCATGCAACCATGCAATCAGAACATCTGACAAAGTAATTCATGCATGGTTCACTTCATGGTTATGTGAAGTACATATAAAATAACAGATTTCTTTTTTTGCCATAAGAGATGAAAATAGGACACATTTACATTTCTGAATCATTTGTTGTATAGAAAAATAAATGTCATACATACCTGATACACAATCATGCAGTCCGATAACACTTTGATATACATACAGTTTATCTTAAAGTCAGTGTAAAGAAAGACATTTTTATGTGTCATATCTAAAGCCATATGTAACCAAGGTTTTTAGCTGCAAAAAAATATTTTTCAAATAAAACAAACCATTCATACTCAAATATAGTTCCAGTGTGAATGGGGTTATTAATATTCATAGCGCATCTGTTTTTAGTGGTCTCTTTGCTCTTGTGCAGTCGCTCACTTTAGAGTCCTTGAAGGCTATTTATAACCTGGTTTTAAATAAGTATATAATGCGATTCCTGGCCTTTTATGCACTCAGATTCAGTGCTGAGTTGTCTAAAACACAATAAGTTATTATACTGTATATAGAGATGGTAACATCCCAAATGATTAGTTACACAATACATGCTTTCAAGGACTCAGCAACTCTTTACCTGAAGTGATCTCATGGCTTTGAAGTTGGATCATTTAAAACCAAAGCAGGTTTGAAAAGCTCTACAAAATCCTGGGGAACGTGAGTATGAATAGTATTTTGTACTGTTGAAAATCCAAAACATTTATTAACTTGCTTTTTATTTTTATCTTTTTTTTTTCCAGGACTATACATTGACAATGTATTTCCAGCAAGCGTGGAGAGATAAACGGCTGTCGTATTCTGAGATTCCTCTAAATCTCACACTGGACAACAGGGTAGCAGATCAGCTCTGGGTCCCTGACACCTATTTCCTAAATGACAAAAAGTCATTTGTTCATGGTGTTACAGTTAAAAACCGAATGATACGTCTGCATCCAGATGGAACAGTGCTGTATGGCTTAAGGTAAAGTAATCTTTACTTAGTAGTTCTCTTTTTCATATAAAAAACGTATATGTCGATTGATAAATGTATATTATTATTTTTTTAAAGTAATAAAGAGCTATGTACTCGTTAAGCCAACAATATTCCTATCACAGTCTTTGTGAATGTACATTTGTGTATTACTATAGGATGTAAAAAGTTATGAATTGAGTATATATAAAATCACTGTTCAGAATGTGGAAAGAACTTCTTGAGTGTTTATTTCAAACAGATAATAATACAACTCTATTGTGATGCGTCCATAGTGGTGCCTTGGTACTATAAGTTACTATAAGTTAATGGATCTTAGGAAGCAGAAATCAATCAACTGTATATCAGAGAAGCATCTTAATATTGACTGATCTTTTTGAGGTGTTCCACAAGGCTCCTTTCTGGAGACCCCAGTTTATTTATTTAAACTGTGTTTGTCTTTATTTTGCTTGACAGCCTACTATAACGCAAATAAAAATCAGTAGCACTGTACCATGTTTTCTTTGTGATATTGTTTCACAGATGATTCTTTTGTCTCCTTTTATCTCTCAGCCAATGTTTTCTCTGTCCAAACAGACTGATCTGATGCTTTCGTACACTCAGAATGATTTCAGTAGAGATAGTAGAAATATTTGTGTTTTGTGGAACTTTCAAACACGATATATCCTGGGATTTTCTTTTTTTTCTTGTTAAGACAAGTTCACTTAGTGTAATTGTATATTAGAATGCTTATGTGATTCTTGGAATTATATAATCCCCTTTATTCCACTACAGCAAAAAATAATTAGCCTATTGTTTCATACAATGCTTCATAAATTCTAAAAATATATAAAAACACAGAAATCATACTGTTACCGGGACCAGAGAGCTTACTGTTATAAGCGTATCTGGCTTTATAATAACCTTAATACTTCTCATTGGTTTAACTGACAACAGAGAATAAGTCATACTCTGGCAATTTAGCTACAGTATGTATGTTTTATTAGAAAGGTAAAGAGACGGATACCTCAGCTAACATTACAAATAAGGCTTTATCATTACAAATGTCATGTAGCATTCTAAGATTGTATGTTGCTCTGTCCTAAATGCAACAATTCCTTTTTGATTCTGTTATATTTAGGAGAATGGAATTATGCTCATAAAAGTAATTCAGGTGGGTAGCTGCGTCAGCATGCGTAATCTGCAAAGGAACTAGTAATAGGTTTATTCCATGCTGAAAAGAGAAGAGAGAAAACAACATTTCGGCTGTGAAGCCTTCTTCAGGTGTCAATGCTGGTGTCAGGTGTCAGGTGTCACTTTAATGCTCATAAAAGTGTTGAAATACCCACAAAAGGTGACATTATAGCAGCTTGGACCAACTTTGTTTTTGGGAAACGTACACATTTTTTAAATCATTCTTCTAAGGTAGTATATAATTCTATTACAAGAATAGCATTCTAACAACTTGTATAAAGTTTATTTTCTTAAAACATCAGTGCAATATTATTCAGTTTATGATATTAAATATATTAATATTTCTTAATATTTCCATCAGTGTAGTAAGAATTGGATCATAAACATTCATAAATCATGAATTCATAAATGCACACATTGAAATACTCATTGTTATAGTCATCATCAAAGGCCTCTGTAGTATTTCAACACATTATATTCACTTAAACCTCATAAAGTATTCATACAGATTTATGCCGTATTTACTCCACCTGTCTAGATTCTGCTGCTGCAAGGACTTGTATTTTATTACCTTTTTAACTCATTAGAAATACAGCAGTAGTTTAGACTTCTGGAATCAGTCAACAGCCCTAGATACCAGAAGATTGGTTAAAACTGGGAGATTAATTAGTTAAATATACTTAGTTTGAATTAATTGAGGCACTGATGAAATTAAAATAAGCCACCCTGAGGACCTGAGTCGTGTATTATTGATAGAAATTGAGTCATCTGTACTGGACTATTAAATTTAGAATAATAATGGAGGTAAGACCATGTTAATTCAATGCATTCGTAACCCACTAAGATAATTTCAAGTTGTCATCGTTATCTAGTGCTGGGGATGAGATAATTATAGTCACTTTAAAAAGAAACTGAAGTACTCTATTCGTCTAATCTGCTTTGCTTCTGGACATCATTGTACAGCCATCATATAAATAGTGCCTAGAGAAATATGTGGTAAAAGTGGAATTGTTCATTTAACATCTCTGTAATCTTTACTTATATGCTGTAAATAAATCACCTTTGTTTTCTTTATAGAGTTGTATAGGAAGAGATGGGATGCATTAATATAGATACTGCCAGCCTGTCTGGCAGTCCTTTTGACAGGAGATTTGTAGATGTTAATTCTATATAGACTCAACTGTGAAACTCAGCTAGACAGTATGCCTCTATCTGGAGGACTGACTGTACTATCATGGGTGCTCAAGATGAGTGTATACTTGTACATGAATTTGGGGTAAAGAGGGTGCAGAAGAGAGAGTACAGTACCTCTACATCTTGTGAAAGTAGATAAAACTTAATGAATGCCTCCTTTGTTAATGTCAGTAATCTATATTCTTTTTGCATGGTGCATCTGCTGAGCAAGCTGCAAGACTTATGGTGATGCAGAGACAGAGAAGTTTACAACAGGGAGCCCATCTGTCAGTTAGTGCACAACCTGGCCGACATGCTGAAACACAGAAATCTAATTAGATTCCTTTTACACTAAAACAGTCAGACGCAAGCCAAAATGTGGTTAATAATGTAAAGAATGATCTAAATAATTTTGTGTTTAGTGAAAAAAGATCCTTTTTCTGAATAATTAGAAGAAGAAGAAAAATGTTCTAAGGCAAAGTTTTGATGTGTAGGGAATAACTGTTACTTTATTGTCAAACGGCATGAATATTGTAATCAGTGTCATTTGTGACCTGTTAGTATCTGTGCCAAAGTTCTTCAATTATTTGTGTAACAAGCAACAGAAATCTAACAGAAAGCAAACTTTAGCTAAAAGAAACCTGTCTTTTTTATTATTAAGATGCCATTGCAACTTTTTAAGTTAAACTTGGACAAGATTTTATGTAAGATATTTAGTCTTACTGTACATACTGTACACTGTACCTCCTTGCTCTGCATGTTCTACTGACTCCCCATGAAATTTGAAGCAGAAGTTAAGGGTCTCCTGCTCATGTGTAAAGCACTGAACAGTCTAGCTCCAGGTTATCTTAAGCACTTATTGCATGAGCAGTGTCCAGCTTTTAATCTGAGATGTGCTGATTCAGGCCTTCTTACTCTGCCAAAGATCAGGCTCCATACAGGGTGAGAGAGTCTGTTTGGATGCAATTTGTGGAAGTCACTGCCCAAATCCATTAGAGTCTCTGAGACCATCAACATTTCTCTTTCTCTACATTTTTCTTCCCTCTTTAAACTTTATCTTTTCATGTGTATTTACTAGTAATTATGGTTTCACTGTATTATTTATTATTAGTTATTTGAGTTATGTTGTTGATCCTGCAGTTCCAACTGCATATATACAGTATGTACTTCTGTTAACCCAGGCTAATTTATGATGCTGATAAAAACATTAAGGAGATGTACTGTATTTGGGCATCTTTTTTAACTGGTGATTCCAGTAAATGTTTTAAATCATAGTTGAAACTGACTTGAATTATCTGAGTCTTGAAAAATATTTTGTTTGTTCTGAAAAGTGTTCCACGTGATTGTGAAATTGAGAAATTATAATTACCTTTCACTAGTTACTTTATAATCCCTCGTTTTTTGTGTTCAATCTGAATGGGAATAATAATGTAGTGTAAGTGTTATTTTAGTTTTTCCTTGATATGGTGGTGTAGGCTGCATTAGGTGATAAAGTTTGTTTTGCCAAAAGCAGAAGCCTGTATCACATAAATGTAAAAGTTATCACATAAGCTTTAAACTTAAATCACACTATCATTACTTCCAAGAGGAATGCAACTGAAACTCTTGATGACCTTTTCTGATGAACTTTCATAGTTTTTCTAACCCTAACCCGGCAATATTCCAGACTCTCAACATTGTGATCTCTAGTTTAGCATTAGCTGGAGTAGTAAACCAAGATATAAAAAGTGACAACAGTCTTTAAAATCTCACTGAATTTAAAATGAATATCTCAAGAAATGTATATCAATAATCTTATTTTTTTTGTAGAAGATAACATGCTGTAGCTACTTGTATTTTTGTACGTACAGTATATTGTTTTTCATTATTTCTTTCATTTAGTATACAGTATGTCAAATTGTGTGTCTAACCCAATGTAATAAATATGTATATGTTGTAGTCAATTTCATAAAGCACACATTTGTTTATGATAATTCATTGATATACTGGTGTTTTCTGTTTATTTTCTAGTGCAAAAAATAAAGGCTGTAAATAAGACAATATCAAAGTAATTTTAATGTCAGCTTACTCTGATGCTCAGCATAAAATAAATCCTTGATTTGAAGGACTGTACTGTACATAACATCTACAGATAGACCATTCAACATTTTAAATGGTGGTACTTTTCATGCATGAGTAGACAAGCACATAGCAAGTCAAAAGATTAAATAAGTCATCGATTTGAGCAATTAGAACACCATGGTGGCACAGTGATTAGCATTGCTCCCTTGCAGCAGAGTTTATAGTACATGTTTTCAATAAGTTTGTTGGGTTTTTAGTTTTTTTTTCCCCACAGTCCAAGATATACAAGTAGATTATTTGGCTTATGGAATAACTTGCCGTGGTGTGAGTATGTCTTTATCTGTGTTTGCCCTGTGATAGACTGACAACCCTTCCAGGGGGTATCCCACCTTGCTCCCGTTGCTTGCTCGGATAGGCTCCGGCTCCAACTGTGACTCTGAATTGGATTAAGAGGTTCGTTTCAGCACCCATTCTACAGCTTTTAGATCGATCCTTGATTTTTGAATTTGAGGTTGATGCATTCAAGGTGGGACTAGGAGCGGTTTTGTCCCAAGGGTTCGGTAATCCTCCTAAACTGTATCTGTGTGCCTTCTTCTCCCATAAACCTTCTTACGATGTGGGGGAAAGGGAACTACTGTCAGTGACGATGGCTTTTGAAGAGTGGAGACATATCCTGGAAGGAGCCTCACACCCCTTCATGGGATTTTCACAAACACCTTCAATATCAGAGAACAGCCAAAAACCCTTGTCAGGCACGTTGGTCTCTCTTCTTTTTCAGATTTTAGTTTAACAATTCTTATCGGCCTGGCAGTATGAATGGGAAGACTGAATTCTCTGACAAGAATTTTGGAGCCTCACAAGGAACCTAACCTACCTGCTACCATTAATCCTCCAGACTGTATCATTGGTGCTATTCTGCTGGATGCTCCCACCTCAGCGTGACCCGAGGTTCTTAAATGGACCCATTCGTCTCACATGACTGGACACCCTGAAATCCTTCGGACCGCAGAACTCCTTCAGAGGTTCTTTTGGTGGCCTCCTCTCAGAAAGGACATGGAGAACTTTGTTGCCACCTGTTTGCAATGCAGGCATGCAAAGTTTTCTTTTCAGGCTCCGGCAGGTCTCTTCCAACCTCTTCCGATTCCAGAGAGACCATGGCAGGCTATAGCCATCGACTTCATTATCAGCCTATGCCAATCACGGGGAAATTCTGTCATTTTAACCATTGTTGATCCCTTTTCTAAGATAGCCCATTCGTTGTGCTTCCCAGACTCCCCTCGGCTCCTCAAATGGTAGACATTTTTACCCAAGAGGTATTTAGACTCCACAGGTTTCCTGATTCCCCAATTTATTTCCAGGTTCTGCTAAGCTTTCTGTAATAAACTGTTCAGAATGAACAGTTTGAACACTGAAAGAGTGAATTAAGACCTGGAAACTTACCTGTGGTGTCAAGTCTCCTCCTTCCGAAATGACTGGGCCACCCATCTCCCACATTCCATATTTCCCTCCTCAAACCTGTGTGGATCTCCAGCAACTCCTCAAGTATTCTGAGGAATTGAGACCCCAACGCTTCCTAGATTCATGAAGGGTCCAGAATAGCCTTCAGTATCTGGTCCACTGGAGTGAACGTGGAGCTGAGGAGAGAACACAGATTCCAACCCAAGATCTCTGCCCCCTCAGCATGATTCATGCCTTTCATGTTCATCATCCTATGAAGTCCAGTCTGTCACCCGGAGATCATCTGTTGGGAGGGGGGCTCTGTGATGCCTGATCAAGCGCAGATGATTGGTCCTGCATACACACGCGGGACAGCACAACACTCGGAACACACATTAGAACACGCTTGGGAAGACTTTTACAGCGGGCAGCCAATTTAATTATTTAATTATTAGTTCAATTTTTCTTTAAATTCCTCCTATGCCCTTCACTCATGGCTCTTTCATTAGCTGAGCTACTGTGAGTTTCCTACGCCAGTTGTTTTTTTTCCTCTATGTTTTTGCACTAACTTAATTATATTCAGTGCTTTCTTTGTTCTTTGCCACCACTGTTTTGCAGCCCCGAGGGTTTGGTTATTTTTGTGTCTTTCTTTTCTTTTTGGATTCCTTTTTTTTCTCTTTTGTTGTGGTGTTCCTTACCTCGCTGTTGTCTTGTGAGCTCTCAGTCAGATGCAGCTATTTTTCACCATGCGGCATCATTACAATCTTTAATCACTATCAAGTGGATTGTGCTTATATAAAACCTGGAGTGAAATTTGCAGAACACTTTGACAGTGCTGACTAGCCTTTCCTCCAGCTTTTTCCCCAGTTCTCCTTTCCCCTCCTGGGTGACTGTGACCTTTGCCTCACTTCGCTGAAGCCTACTGTTTTGGAGGCTGTGTCCTTTTGGGACTGTGGGGTGAAATGTTCTGAGTGACCTTTTGTTCTGTGGCTGAGCACACCAAAACGTTGCAAGAAAACTATGAACTTCATAATATTTCATTTTCAGCTACACTTCAGTAGCAAGTGTAAGTGCTTTTCAGCAGCTAACAATATAGGAGTTTAAGCATGTCCGTCTAGCAGGCAGAGCAAGGCATCAAAGTTACACCTGAAATTAACTGCCAGGAACAATCTCTGTATACAAATGTTCAGAAATAAAGTGTGATTATGTAAGGAGAGATTCAGTTTTGAAGTTCACATAAGGCAAAATGAATGCGTTACAAACCTATGAAGCTTTTTCTCCTTCCGTAAAGAATGTGTGTTCAACCCAGTGGCCTTCCACTGAACTCCTCAGTCACCTTCTTATTGACATGGAAAGGTCAGGTAGTGCAGTTGTTGGCAATTTGCTCCATCGTTAAACACTTTGAAGTCAAAAGTCATATCACCTGCAGCTGATACAGCATCACGAAATGAATAGTGACAAAGAGAAAAACAGAGCATAAAATGTGAGCATGCTTCTAAATAGACCTCTGAGGCTAAAAGTACTTCCTCTCCTCTGAGATTATATTGCCTGCAGTATATTATTAAAAAAAAAACACACTGCATTTTTTCATTCTGACTTTACTGGCAATCTGATAATATCAGAACCTACTCAAACTTTAACTAAGATTTCAGTGATTTGCAATTTGCACACCTTGCTAAGTCATCAGAACATAGTTCTTTAATTCAATTGGATTATATTACCACTGTAGATATCTTCAATCTATAATTAGACACAGTAATTCTCCTGTTGAATCACTGACAACAGGTCAGCTCTGGGCAGAGGAAGCAGTTGAAAGTGGAGAGCAGAAGTCAAAGAAATGCCTGTTTTCTCCAGGGCTGTTTATTCATTTTCTGTAATGGTCTGTCACCCTGGGGTTTTCTTGGAAGGACACTAGTTCCAAGTTCACATTCATTTAAGAATGAGTATAGCTCTTCCTTTCTATAGGTTATTGGCCTTGATCAAAGTGTCCAGGACTTAACACCACTTAATCACTCTTATTTTCACTCCTAAAATATCACAATTATATTTTTCTGTGCAGTCATGATTCATTCTTATAAATATAATTTCCTTTTTTTTCAAACATCTTCTATTACTAATGTCTCAGGAATCAATTTACTGACTCATCCAGAGGACTGAAGGCAATTGTTTAACAGTCTGGAACTTACACACGCTGATGGAAAAGAAAACAATTTAGCTGCACCAGGTTATAACATTCTGAACCCAAGAACCCAGAGCTTACCACAGTTAAGGCCTGGATAACTTCATATCATATTTTTCTCGCAGAAGCTGAAAATACAATAATCTGTTATAGGAATTGTACATCAATCATTAAAACTGGCAGCTCTAACAATGGTTTGTTGTGCACGATGAATTAAAATAAAAAAGCATTCAACTTCAGCAATGGTATTATCATGGTCACAAATAAAGTCTTTGCAATACTTCTGTTTTTAAAGCTACATAAACAGCATGTTGGCATGGTTTGGACAGATGCTTCTCAGCTCCAAGGTTTGATTCTGGGCCCTGGTGTCTGTCTGAGTGAACGTATTCCCCATGCTCATGTGGATTTTCTTGGAGGGCTCCAGTTTACTGTCACTGTTCCAGGGACATGCTGTCCAGGTTTGACTGAAGTCTGAACTGTGTCCATGTGATGGAAGTAGTGTCCTGTCTAGGGAGAAAGCCCTCATGTGCGCTCAATATCACCTTGCACCCTGTTCTTCCAGTATAGTCTGTGGCCTGCCATAACCTCGATTGGAAACTCTTAAAACTTGATGTTGGTAAAATATTTGGAGGAACAGGCCTGTTAATTAGTTTAATGCCTAGAAAAAATAACACAAACAATAATCTCTGTCTTTGGCAATAGGCTATAAAGAGAGAAATTTGAATTGAAGAAAAACTGACTTGGGGAAGGGCTTAAAATTCATTAAGGGAACATCAAAATAAGTGGATGGGAAACAAGAAATGTTTTGTTGTTTTTTATCTGAAGTACAGAATTAAAAATCAAACAGTACAATATTACGGATTATAAACAGATGTATTTTGAATCTAACGTGATTCAATTTTGTAAAGAGTTATTAGGGAATTTATTGAATTCCATAAACCATTAAAAGCACTGGAACTCAACAGAAAGTTCCAGTATACAAAAAACTAAAAGTCAGATATGCTTTTGTATTGTCTGCAAAACAGACAAAACACAATTCAAGTGCTAATCGAATGTGCGTAACTTTGCTGTTCTCAAACTGGAGAAAACAAACTATACTTTCTGTTACATTAAAGGTGTCAGACACTCAAACTGCTGAAGACTAGGTAAGGTACTGTAAATGATGACTGACAAATGTCACAAGTCCTTTGTGGGATGCCTGGTTGTCACTAACACTCTCTGAGCCAGCAGAGTTCTGCGAACTGTTGATCATCTGGTGAACATCTGGCTTCAGCAGATGCTTCCCTGCTTCATAAGCTCCTTGGTACCCGTAGGCACATCTCCAGATTTCAATCTTGAGGTTGTAAAGTACAGTACTATAATGACAGAAGCTAAACAAACCATAGCTGCAGTGTGGAGTATTGGTTAAGGATCGTTACAGATTCGAAGTCTTTTCAGGACTTGGAACTAAAAACGCTATCTGCTCAGATGCTCAGTGTGGTGTACATAATGTTGAATTAAGGTAATTAGGGTTAGGGTTAGGGTTTGGGTTTGGGTTCAATCAGATTTCTGCAGTAAAATACCCTGTTGCATAAATTGATACTCTCCCAGTAGTCTTTGGTTTTTTTTTTCAATTATCTGGTTTCTTCATCATCATAATAATAGTAATTATTATTATTATTATAATTTATACATACTGTTCAGGGGTGTTTCAGTAGTGTACACTCACTATTATCTGCTCATCTGCTCTTCCCATCTGATGTAGGAAGGCAGCTGTTGATGTAATACTGGCAGCCAGATTTGTATAATATATTCTCTTTTCTAGCATGACAATCACATGTAGGACATGGCAAACATCTGTTTAAAAATATTGTCTGCATTGTGTACTTTCTTTTGTTTCTAAGTTCAGTTTTAGCCTTTGTCTTGTTAGTAAAGCATTTATAATCTTGCTTTATAATTATATGAATAAATCTTTTATTTGATCCCATTTCATAATTATTAGATCCAATAAACATATTATGTTACATACAATGTCTGCAATAAAAGTTTAATAAATGCAGCATTTAAATAGAAGTAAGTATCCAATCAACTTTAAAAAAACATGACGTTTGCTGATTTTACTTAAAATGAAGTGAAAAGTGAAGACCAAAAACTTTTTCGTGTAGAGCCTATAAATCTTTGTGAAACTTCACTATGTCTGGGGCCTACTCTGGAGTAATTTAAGCATCAGTAGACAATGAGATTGTCATTTGGAATAAAGGTACACTGTCCCCTATGGGAGGATTCAATGAGCCTCAGATGAACTAGTGAAATAGTTTGAAAAGTCTGGGAAAACATGTTTTGGCAGTAAAACTCCCTTAGCACATACATCCCCTTTAACAAACCTTTGGATAAAAAATAGCAATGCAAATTCAAGCAATTATTATTAACTCATTGTGTGATACAAACGAGTATGATATTGTGGACTTCTTTGGAGATTATTGTGAAGTGTTTGGGATCCCTCTTGTAATGAAAGAGTATATTAGTTTAAGTTGCTACTGCTGTCATCTGGCTTTTAAAAATACATGAAGACATTTGTTTTCTCTTTAATGGGATTTTAATTTTCAATGTCTTTTTACTAATACAAAAGTAATAGGTTACATTGTGCACGGCTCTTCTAAATAAAATTAAAGAGTGGTACTAGTGGAGATGAAGAGACAGATATTTCTAAAGGCATGGCTAAATGTACATCATGCTGCTTCAATGTGGTCAGATATGATTTACCGTAAGTGTATTTTACAACAGCACATTTACAGCTGCCCATTATTTACATATAAATCAGATTAAATAGTGTCAGTTTTCACATTCAGTTATTCATGTTTTATGTTGTTTATGTATAGAGAAACAGCTGTCTCTACCTTAAGGCAAGAGTCATCATTGAGGAATCTTAAAGCATACTACCTGTGGTGGAGGAGGGCTGGGGCCAGAGCCTATTAGAATATTATGCATAAAGACTGCACTTAAATTCTGCAGTTTTTAAAAGAAATACTAAATGAAAAAAGTCACTATTGAAAATAGAAGGATTCTGTCGCATGTTTACTGAAGTAAAAGAAGAAAACTGTCTTTTTACTTTCTGACAGATACATTGCTGGTGAAAAGTATTCTGTACTGGATTTTTTTTTTCACATTTTGTCATATGGAATTTTTGTCACTGATCTACACAAATTACTCAATAATGTCAAAGCATTAGGAATTACATTAGGAAAACACCGAAAGTCTTGATTTAATAAATAACCCCAAATTGAGCCCAAGTGCATCAAAGTTTTTTGTGAGATCACTCTAAAACCTGAACAGAGTCCATCTATGACCAGTTTAACTGGTTGACATAACTTCACAAGAAAATACAGCTGTCAGTATAAAATGTCTCAGATATGCATATCAGAGCAGAAACTCTACCATCTAGACCAAAACTCTGCCCTTACATACAGTACATAGCTGTTTTGACCGTGATAATATTGTGTTAGTCAGGGCTGTCTCAGGGGGAGGGCAGGGCCCAGGGCGGGATTGGTGTCACAGGGGTGGGGGGGGTTTTGTTGTGTAGTGATGATGGCCGGGAGCAACGTTGAGGTGATGAAATAGCTACCTGACTGGCCTGCACAAATAGACATACAGAAACTAACTGAACTCCTAATCGCCGTTGTTGATAATGCTATTGGTACCTTCAGGTGTCTCGATGCTAAGGTCCTCACCCATGTCCGTTTCTTCTTCGCTCCTGGTTTTTACCACAAACCTTTCCAAAGACCCTTTATGTGCCATATTTGCATCCCGCGTCTTCTGCTACCTTTTTCTTTCCTCACACCCACTGTAGTATTTTCGAAAAAAAATTCCAAGCTAGTTAAGTTACGCCGCAATAGCTTTTAGCTGGCAACTGATGTATTTAATGCAGGACAGGCCTCCGGTTCTGACTAAAGCATCTTCTCTCCCAGTAACTTTAGATTTCATCTTGAGTTAAAAGAGTTTTGTGTGTTTTAAAACTATTTAAACATGTTTTTATATTTTTATGCATGTGTGAAGCGGGATTGGGGGTGGCTGGCGTGCCCCCCTCCCGCTTTGAGACGGCTCTGGTGATAGTATTGTGAGGCAGCATAGATAAGAGAAGGGGTATAAAAACATACTGTATACTGTATCAGTTTTCACTGGATAGAGATAGAGGGAACAGGCAAACCCTTGAGGAGAACCTGCTTCACTCAACTAAAGTCACTGTAGACTGAGGCAAAAGTTTCACATTCCAACAAAACAATGACTCTAGGCATAGATGGAGTGGCATCAGAACAAAAAGGTGAATGTACCTGAGTGACCAAGCCAAAGTCCAGCCTTCAATCCCATTGAGGATCTGTGGAAAGACCTGTAGAAATTGCAGTTCAACATTGCTCACCATCATTAACTTAAGAGAACTGGAGAAAATCTGTAAGGAAGAAGGGGAGAAAATCCCCAAATCCTGATGTGCAAAGCTGCTACAGACGCACCCAAGAAGACTTAAAGCTTTTGAAATTGCTGTAAAAGGTGCTTCTATAAAGTATTGACTAGGGTGTGAATATTTAAAAAATACAAGATATTTCTGTTCTTCATAAAACATTCTTGCCCCTTTAAAATTGTCTGTATGTTGTGTCAATCAAGGAAAAATGTCTTTATGTATTAAGAATTCTGGTCATAACAGAATAGTACAGTAGTTTCAGTTATTGGGGGGAATGAATAAGGTACTGTAGATCTACAGCTAATGTGCTTTATTTGTTCAATTAGCAAGCATCTGTGCAATCTCTTTTACTGTGATTATTCTCACTTCAAAAAGTGGACAACTAATTCTACTTTCTTTGAATGCTGTAATTTTTGCACATGACAAAATTATAGGCTTCTCTCTTAGTTAAGGAGGAAAACAAGTTACTGTAACAAGATATTGGAACACAATTGCTGCCTATTGTTCTTTTTGTTTCAATCTTTCAAGAAAAATACAAACAGCAACACCCTCCACCCCACGTATACATACACAATTTTTGAAGTGCCTCAGTAAGCACAGTCCAAGTAGGCTTATGCTAATTAAATACCTAACGATGCAAATAGTGATCTTTATGTGAGCTTCACCATTTCTGATGATTCTCTCTGAACAGCACAGAATGAGGTTTTATCAAGGTTGTGTGAAGTTGGCCCATGCTACAGAAGCACTATATTCAAAATGTAAAAGTGGCAGCATTGCACCAGTCTAGTGATGATGCAGAAGTGAGATAACTCACTTTACGGTAAATGGAGTTCAAATACAGTTACATACAGTATGCTTCACTTTAATTTCACACCATTTAGGAATTCTTCCCAGCTGAACTGTTTCACTTCTAGAACAACTGTGATTGTCTCTTAGGTAAATATTTTTTAAAATCATGGACTGTTTTACAGAAATTATACGGTTTAATTGGTTTAATTGCTTAATTAACATTTAATTGAGCTAAAGTTTGGGAGAAAGACTCCTGCTTAAGGGTATACATTTAAAACTTTAAGTCTGACTTCCCTATCATCCTTTGCTCAAATACCCCTTTACCAATCCCACTGCTGCAGCTAGTGTAGCCGTCCTTTGGCCCACTGGCCAGGTTGGTGGCACTCAAGCCAAGTAGGTAGAAGTCAAATCATACTTTAATTCATGTTTTTAGAACATGTTTTTGAGCGTATGTTTCTCTGCCTCCTATAAAAGAAGCATACTGGGTCTAACAAAACCTGAAGTGACCATTTTTTTTAACAAAGCCGTGAGACTTACCCAGTGATGTACTGTAAGGCTTCTATAAATACATGGAGAGTGTTATTTTTATTCTGCTTTCTTGCCCTAATTTCTCAGCTCCCCCTGTAACATTATGGTGATTGAATTCTGAAGTAGTGAGAGCTCTGGGTAGCTGGTGTAGGGACAGTGATTTATAGAAGGAATAAACTAGGACAAGGATTTGATTTGATTTTTTTAATCCAAATCACTCACTGTGTCCATAAATGCAGAATTATGCAAAGCTTAGTAAACTGTTAAAGCTGTAATTTTTATTTATCAGACTTTGGATTTTGGAAGCATTTTGTATTTAATGTATTTTCCAATGCTGTTTTTTTTTATTTTGTACTATATAATTAGTTTTTATATCATCTAATTAATTAGTAAACCACAGAAAATGGAGTTTGTAACAGAAGTTCAGGAGGAAGCTTAAATCCTAATCTTGCACACTTCTGCTTGCCTATGTAAATAAGTCTTTCACCCAGAACTCCTATTTGCATAACCCTATCGCATTCCCCCACCCCCTCTACACCCTTGTAGCAGCTCCCTGGCTCAATCTTCAGAATAGCGAGGGGGGCTTGGGCAGCCTTATCCTCACAGCTAGGCTGCCAATCCCTCAGCTAGAGGAGTAACACTAAATACTCTCTACAGTACTATGTTTTGCCCTTCTATCACATTCAATAGGATTCATTAGGAAAAAATAGCCTACGGCTCATTAAAATTATTCTTATTCATTATCTTCACACTCTTCTGGGTTTTTGTTGAATCTCTGTTCTTCATATTTTTAGTATGAAAAAGAAAATAAAAAGAGTGGCACAATGAATTCGTACTCAATTTGATACAGGACATCTTCTGTATTTGAAAAGAATCAAAACAATTCTTCTCAAATACAGTAAACAAATGATTGCACAAACTCCATTAAACAAATATGACAGCGTAGAACAGCAGATTCTCGTTAAGAATGATTAATGTTATAAAAAAGAAAATTAATGTTATAATGTAATTGGAGGTAAAATATATTAAGTACATACATTGTTCCCTATTGTTTCAGAATAACTACAACAGCAGCCTGCATGATGGATCTCCGAAGGTACCCTTTGGATGAGCAGAACTGTACGTTGGAGATAGAAAGCTGTGAGTATTCTGAATCACACAGTTACAACACAAAAAAGGCTGTATTTTAATTTTAGAGTACTTATGTTAGTAAAGTTTCTTTTGTAAAAATGGAGAAAATAGCATGTAGAATCACACACTGAACTGGTAATTTTAGCTAAATGTTGAAGACCTACAGTTACACTGATCTGCTTTTAAAAAATGAACATGCTCTTACACATTCCTTAATAACGAAGATGTTTGAAAATACTGTATAAGCTAAATGCATGTTATCGGTTTTGCTACAATTATTCAAAAAGGCATTCAAAATAAATGTATCTATAGTATCTCTTGAACAACATACTTAAAACCTTGTAGCAACTGAGTAAGAGTGGAGAAAACAGATTTGTTTTTCAAAGGAACAGGCTGCTGCAGTAGCCTTCTGCAGTAAAGCAAGAAATAAGTTTCTGCGTTGTTTGTCAAATAGAATGGAATTAAAATGGACTGAAGCTACTGTGCAAACCTTCAGTAGGAATCAAAATACCAAAGTGGCTTTATCTTTGCACTAAACCAAATAAAAATTCTTTGCCTCAAAGGAATTCCCTGAAAATTCAAACTGTATCCCAGCATTGTCATATGTATCCTGGTAAAGTGCTTCTATAGTCCAAATATTTTGTTCTGTGTTTGTTCTCTGGTCAGATGCAACAGAGTGCATTCTCTTTGCTACAGAAAGCAAAGAGCATCAGTTTCTCCAGCAGTTCTTTCAAAAGTTTACAATTTAAATTTAGAGTTGATTATATACATTATGAATGGGAAACAATCAATAGCTATAGATCATGGATCTCTCCTAAATTTGCAACATGCAGAATCAAAGACAATAAATAGCATTATGCTTTGACTGCACCCACTGTACTATAGGTGAATTACTGAATGCCATTTCTAAATCAAAAACCCTTGTTTGTTCCAATACTGAATGTCACAATAAGCCATGCCTGCAGTGCCTACACAAAATTTAAAAATGATAGAACAAACTATTTCTTAAGATCTTGAGTTGTTATTTGCCTTTCCTCACGTATACTGCAGGTATAGACCTGTTTGTTTCTGAGCAACTGTATAGATTTTAAAATGCAGACCAAGAGTGTGTTTGGATATGTACATGCTAGGGGAAATGGTAATCAGGGGACATTGATAGCTGAGAAAAAAAAAACTCATAGGCAATTCCCTTTGTTGCAAACTGAAAAAAGTGTCTCACATTTTACATTATTTTGACATCTGGTGCTGCTTTCCAGTAATTAAAACCATCATGTTGTGTTGTAATTGGCATTGTGCTTGTCATAAGCATAATGAAGAGATCTCTGTTTCTTTAACATACTCTGGGGATTTTGAATGATCTTTACAAATATAGCCACATACTGTATAAAGCAATACCAGTTAATAGTTAACAGTTCATACACAAAATTGTACAGGTGTTGCCTTTTAGGAATTAGCTACCCCGGATAATGTTTTTAGATTTCAGTAAGGACTCTACGAATGTTAGAAAAAAGCTCAGTGCCCTTACAGGAACAATTTCCTCTGGCAGGACTTTATGATTTGCATAATAAAAAAATAATTGGAAGGTCTCTTTCTTCACAAATAATTATAACACTGAAACATATTCTAGATGCACAGAGATTTTACTTTTTTTTCTTCAACTGCAATTCAGTGAAGAAGGATGTTTATAAATAATGGTGTAAAAGAACAAAGATCATGAAAAGTTAACTCATTTTCTTCTTAAACACAGAAATTGTTATCTGATTTGATAGCTGATTTGTTGTTTATTTCTGCAACTTCTGTCTAATGCAAAATTTTAATGAGAAAACCCATGAGGCTTTTGCTGTTTATCTCTGTCTCCAACTTCATCATGAAGCTGTGATTTGAAGCTGAAGTGGCTGTGTTTTTCAAAAGCTTTTTTTGTCATTTTAATGCAGACGTTTTTGCCTGTTTTTTTGTTAAATTTCACAGCTGCACTGGATACACTTGCAAAGATCTAAATAAACCCATGTCTTCAATTAATGTAGTTATAGCACCGACAATGGCAGCATCATCAAACCAAAGTGTAAGAATTACTGTTGAAGTTACTTGTGTTGTGTCTTTTAGCAATTTTGTTGTTTCCCAAAGGCTGTTAGGGCTCATTGCAATTTTTTAATTGGGATAATCCCTTAAATTGCAAAAACAAGTGTGCCCCCTTTAATATAGTAGAGTGGCATAGAGGACCTACAAATGTGCCCCATATTATAAAGCACCTGCACTCTATTTGACATAACCTGAACTATAAATCTGTATAACCTGGGCTGAGGCAAGACCAACCTTTGTACAAAAGTCTTCCCAAACTGACTTGTCTGTAACCTGTTTATCCTCACTGAATTCTTCCATAAACCTAATGTTAGGGTATGGGAGAGTTGTACTGTGCTTCACCTTTCTTGCCATAACAGTAGGGGAAAGCGAACCATGTTTTTTCCTCTTTAAACCTATGGAAGGATAAACACACCTGCCTTTTCCCTTTAAAGCCCTAAGGAAAATTTAACCTTTTCTCTCACCTAACTGAAACCTTGTCGGACTTCAAGACTAGCCGATGAGACACCTTATTTCCGTGTTTTGACCTTCTTATAGAGAGAAAAGCCTGAACATAGTCTGTCTCTCTGCTTCATACTCTCATGTTCATGTTTCTGCTCTTTGGCTGGTCTCTAAGCTGCATATCCACAGCTCTGAGACATACAATAGCTCCTCCATTGCAATAAGAATACAAGAAATGGTACAAAAAAGAAAGCCTTTTAACCCATTGTGTTGGTTTGATATGGTAGTAGCTTATCAGTTTCAGATAATCTTGTTCACCTAGGTGTCTTGTTTTGGATTCTCACAACCCCTCAAGGTATATTTTTTAAGATAATGTAACTCCCTGTAAGAAGGTTATAGGATCTGGAGTGTCAGTTAAGGGGTTAAGGTACCAGAGGGCACTAGTGAGGCACTTTGTTAAGATCGCATACTCACAAGACTATTAGAGAGCTGCCCACCTGCATAAAGGTTCAGTAGGGAAACAGTCGAAGTCGACTAAATGAGTCACACTCTCACTGGAAGGTTTGGCAGCAAGATACAGAGCCTCATGGGTAAGACTCCAAGGGTCGGTTTATGGGGTCTTAGACCCCATTGTCATGGCGACAGTGAGAGACCAGGTCTCGAAGGTAACATTTTAACCCTAACAGGGGCAAATTTTGGCACAGTCCTGGAGGAGATTGAACAATGTTCCAATGCCTGTTCTAAGGAGGGGCTGTCTGAGCAAAAGAACAATGGCTAATAGTGACACATCTGTCCATGTCTGCTCCGGTTGAGTGAGACATGTCTCATGTGAGACACTCATTTGGTAGTTGAAGGTCAGTTAATCCCAAGGTTAGGAGTGAGGTGTCTAGAAGTTGGGGACTCCTAGACACAGACAGTTATGGTTGTTGAGAGCAGGGAAGCTAATAAGAGTTGTAGTTTTGGTCATTTCTGTGCAGCTCACCAGTAAACAAAGATGTTAGAGAAACAAGACTGGCCAGAAAGAGGTATTTCCCAATACTGCTCATGACTTAAACTAGAACAAGGTTAAGAAGGTATGCAGTCACAGACTGATTAAACGTCAAAACACTGTTAAAAACAACTAAATCAATCCTGGTATCACGTAAGTGAGGTAAAAAAGGGTGTTAAATGTAGCAGATTTCCTTCACATTAGACTACCACCCAGGGAGATCTGTTACACAGCCACAGCAGAACCTCCAAGCTGGTGCTTAAGAAGAAAAAAATAACAGGTATCTTTTCAAGTAGTTTTATGCTGACCTCACAATTTCTGTGTATATATTTGACTTGATTATGTATAATTGCTAGAATTCAGGAGATCACATGACTGTTTTTAATGCAAAAGTATCATAGTCATGATCATGTGCCATTACCAATGCTTTCTTCAGAGGTAAAAGAAATAAAAACCTTTGCCTTTTCATTTTAAAATAATTTTGCTTGTCCTTTGAAAATTTAGGGAATGTGAAAGGTTTCAGTTGACATGCACTGTAGTGCTACAAAATGTAATTAAGTGGTTCTGCTCAGGTGTTTGTCCATTTAGCAAATGGAGTGTAAATCACATTGTTTTCTTCATTTCACATATTTTCTCTGTAATTATGAAAATTAATTGCAATACATTTTCTTTCTGTAATTTGTAAAGGGTCACCGCATTACAAACAGGGTAGAAACATTGCAAAATACATCATAAACCAACACTTTATAAATCATAATAAGTCCCAAAAACAAAATAAAAAATTGATAAACATTTAAGTGCAGCCATGGTTTATGAGGCATAAAACATATTAAGTAGGCATAAAATAAGTCAAAGAGGTATGCAACAACTGGACTTTATAATTTATTGCCAACAATGTAAATAATTACAAATGTGCATTTAAAGGCCAGTTAATGCTTATAACCACAAAACTGACAACCACAGTTTTATTTCAAAATTACTGGTGCATAAAACTGCTTCCTTTCTACTCATATGAAATTATTTTCTCAGTGCTTGACTGGTTTTCTGAGTAAATAAAGCATGGTTGTCCCCAGAAGTGATCATTTACTGGGAGAATAAATACACGTCTCCAGAGGGCACTTCACATGTACAGTACCTTTTTCTGAAATGACTCAGGTTTGCAGCTGAAGGAAAAACAAAAGAATACACAGGTTTTGGGGCAGCTAGATGCCATTTTTTTTCTAATCACATTTACTAAACAAATGTAGGTGTATATTAAATCAAAGCACAAGAAAAATATATATATACAGTATGTTATCTGTATTATATACATTGTGGTATATGTATATATAGGGTGTATTCTATGGGTTGGTATATATATGGCATTTCAGTAATATCAATAATATACCCCCATACAGAAGTGCATTTGTCTCATCTTATTCAAGTTTTCACATTTCCGCAGTGAAATATTTTTTAGGCTTCAACCACAGCTACAACAGTAAGGGGTGAAATTGTCATGAATGATAAAAGGGGCACAGATTTCATGTGCTGGTTCCTTCTGTTCTACCTGTCTAATTATCCAATGCAAAGGTTTTTCAATTCTGTGATGTTTAATGGTATAGGGACTTTACTGTATATGTTAATACAGATCCCTTCAGCTAGTGTCCCCACAATGGGAATATTTTCTCCAGTATCTAAAATGCCAAGGTAGCATTTTTACTTCATGTGAGAATGATTGAACTTGATAAGTACTGTACTGTATATATAGTAGTTACTTAAATTTGTATTATTTATGAAATACCTTCTGCTATATACAGTACATGTCTGACCAATATAGATAGAATATGGAAATTAACTACCAAAAAATTGTAGTTATGTAGGAATTATAGGAAATAAATAATAATATTAACTGCTCTGTTTTTTTTTTTAATTTGGATTTCTAGACTGAAATATCTCACAACTGTTTTCCCTCATCTTACAGTGTAGTGACTCCAATTGATTGTGGCCAGTTGATGGACTGAGTACTAGATAAGATGAAAACACTTCTCAAATTTCCATGCTGCTCCATCTGCTCAATGGGAGGCACAAGTACATTACCTACTGTAGCTATTGTGTAAGATAGGCTGCGAAGGTGACCAATTACACCACTGGCTGGTTGCTCAGCTATGACTTATTAAGGGCAGAAATTAGTATTTTTCTCTTCTCTGCGGTTTTCAAAGCCTGCTTATCCCATTTGTAAAGTGGTGACTAAAATTGTGTACAGTACTCCAGATGCAGTCTAACTGGCGGTGATCAGAATGCATAGTGGCTATACAATGATCAGTATAAAGTAGGTATTTTTAATATGTTTCTGATGCATAGCATTCTGTGATATGTTAAGCTGGTTGACCAATATTTATCTGATTCAGTTTGCTCCTTTTTATTCTTCATATTGATACTATAATGAAAATATTCCTATCTCTTGCCAGTGTTTATTTTGTACTATTTCTTTCCAGGCATTCAAAATACCTTGTTTCATTTTTAAAGAGGAGGATAAGTACACCAAATATTATTCTTACTTATTATGTATTATGCTTTATGTGTGCTATATTAGGATGTACTATACTGTTTATCATGCCCATCCTTTACCTTGTTGAGTCATTTGGTTTCCTGACAGTACAGTAAGTTACCTCTTGAGACAGCTTTTTAATGCTATATGCACATGAAAAGCCAGTGGGATGAGTAAAACGTGAAATTTAGCATGACAGTATAAATGCCAAGATGCTAATCAAATGTAACACAACATCAGGATCAGAAACAAAATGTGCCATTAAGGTTCTTAGTTGTTTTCCCTGATACAATTAAGGATAATAATCCTTTTTCGCCTTCAAGAAGTAAAGACAGCTATTTTTCATAAGTCATTCTTCAATGACTTACAGGTACTGTGTGTGTCTCTTGGCACTTAACTGCTGTCCAGTCTAACCAATAAATACCACATTTAATATGAAAACAGTATTTAAAAGGTCAAAGAAAAAAGAAATGAAAATAAGATGGGCCCTATTTTGCCTAATCTGAATATAAAGTATAGATGATATATTCATAATTGCAAAATTACTTAAATTATGTTTCATATAGGTTTACTTGCTTAAATATTGGGTTCTTTCTAAGCATGGCTTTAATTATATCATTCTTGCCTTGGGTTTATAATTAGCACAGGTTTCAAAAGTAAGAGAAGATGAACCTACACTGTATCCAGCTGTATTGGTACAGTAGGTGGTAAGACAGAATGCTACTGCCTTTCTTATCTTGATTTGATTTCAGACTCTTCGTTTTAGTGAATCCTGCCAGAGCACAGGTCACCAATGTTAGATTCAGCTGCATATGAATTCAATGAAGGCAGATCCTCATTGTCTCTGAAGCAATCCTGTCCAATCCTGATGCTGGAGGGCCAATATATACAGTAGGCAGATATTCAGTCAAGCTCAACTTTTAATTACCTAAATGCTTGATTACAACAAATTACCAGCTGCTATGAACTCTTCAGGTCTTGGTGCCTTAAAAAAGGCATTGTAAACCTGCAGAAACAACAATCCTCCAAGACCAAGACTGGATCCCCTGATTTGTAGGGTTCTGGATCTTCAGTGTACTTGTAAGTAGAAAGGTTTATGTCCTTTGCCTAGCATAGACTTTGAAAGTTCAGTGTGAAACATTCTTGTACACAGTATTTTCATTTTCTATCCATTTGCTAACTGCTATACAGTGTCGTGGAGGAGCTAGAGTCTATCTCGGCAAGCAATGGGTGCAAGGCAGGGTACACCCAGTACGGGATACCAGTCCATCACAGGGCAAACACAAACACGCACGCACTCACACCAGGGCCAATTTTTCTAGAAGCCAATTAACTTACCAGTATGCTTTTGGACTGTGGGAGGAAACCAAAGCACCCGGAGGAGACATGAACACAGGGGGGAGATCATACAAACTCCATGCAGAGTGCTGCCTAGGAATTGAACCCAGGCCCTCACACTGCAAGGCAGCAATGCTTACCACTGCGTCACCATGCCTCCCCTTTGTTTTCCATTTTTTTTTGTTAATGGTCCTTGTAATGACTGATGACATCATAATAGGTTCTATAACCCATTAAAATTAAAGCTTAAATCACTGTTTGCAGTGAATTGCATTACAGTAAATTGAAATCTATAAGATGTACACTACAATATAGATCTACTGTAAAACCTATCAAATGTGCCTTGCTGCAAGTTGATGTCTTAATTAAGGGGTCATTGTTAGTCAACTTTTATAAAAAAAAACACATACTTAAAATATGACAAATATTTTTGTAACTTGTAAACCATAGTGAAATTGATTTTGAAAATAAAGCTCTGAAAAGGTAGTAATGCAAATGAAAGATTCAAGCACGGCTGTCAGATGATGATAATAAACCCTGTCATATTTACAGTATGTTAGTGAAGAATCAGTTCTCTTTGAATGAACTTTGCAGTCCACGATAGCCTGATTTGAAAATATTTGATGGTTTTAGCAATATGTCATCAGGGCCAGGTTATCACTTTTATATAACATATTCTGTCAAACAAAATATTCAGTACTTAGCACTTCCACAGTTCTGAAATACATTCTGTATTGCTCAGAGCTATCACTTGTGTAAATAAGATTACTGTACTTCTAATAGTAACTAATTACATTTATGTAGTGCTTTCATCCCAAAGGATTCAGAATTGCTTTACATGTAAAGGGGACCTACTAGAAGCCTGGTGATGCAGCAACCATCCTACTGTACATCTGCAGATACTCCCACTAGATATAAGATCAGGGGGAGATATAAAAAATTGAATTTAGAGTGGGGTTTACCTCGGCCAGACCAAGGTACCTGGCAAGCAGTAATAGTTACCCAGGACAACTCCCCAACTTTTATAAATAGTGCCATAGGATCTTTAATGAATAGAACATTTACATCTCTGATGGTACCTCCTACATCACAGTGTCTTCTGTCAGACATTGGATCAGTACTTCTGGTCTAGAAGGAGTCTGCTTTCCTTCTAAGTTGCTTGGCTTCTGAAATCCAACTAGATCAGGCTGTAAGTTGATAGCCTTGTCAGCAAACATGTCAGAGATACATATGTAGTATAAAGGGGAATGTAGCTAAAATATTAGGACCAGAAAACACATTAAAAAAGACACAATTAGGACCATCTGTCAAGTTATATTTGACAAACACAACTATTTAGACACAAGAGGAAAAGGAGACAGCAAGTCCACAAAACATAAGTGAATGAACTAAAATATTGTTGTGTTGCATTATAATAATATAATATAAAGAAAGAAAAAATAGTTTATTACCCTTATTTAACTGCATTTTAATACTAGATTTAGGTAAGAAGTGATTTTATATTTTCGTTTGCTGCTGGGAATGGCATTAAAATGTTTAGTGTATTTTTTCCCCATATATTTCTGCTCTCACCCTCCCTCATCCCACCTGAAGAAGGATCCACAGCCTAATGTTCCATTTCAGTTTTATTTCCATTGTGATATTCACCTCCACATATTTTTGTGGCATACTGACATAACTCTGCGGTCTATCACTTGTGTTATATGTCATTAGGGACCATGTTAATATCAGGCCCGAGGACATAATTGAAATTTGGACATTTAACTTCCAATTTAATTTTAACCACTAAATGTCTCTATAAGGTAGTCATTTTCTACATTTGTGTTATAATTATATTTGCATGGTGCTCACTAGAAATTAACAAAAATCCTAACTTATTTTGGAATAAATGGATTAGTGGAGGAGCAGAATGATGTTGTAGGACAATGTTGTTGAAATAATTTGTAAGGTATAGGCCATATTAAGTTGGTTAGATCATTGTATTTATCTTTTTGATAAATAGTAATAATCTTTTACATGTATGTTTCCTGGAAGGAGATTTGAGTAATTTATTCCAAATGCATAGTGACAAGATAAGGTACATTCTGTTACTAACAGTTTTTTGTAAACTATTTTGTTAAGATAAAATATATCTAGATACTTTTGTTTTGTAATTAAAGGTTTTAGAAAACACTTTATATCCATTTTGGTTATATGACGAAAGGTTGACATAATGCTTGTCAGATGAAATGATACTGATATTTTCAGTATCAGTCTTATTCAGTTTCTTGTAAATGAAGGCAAACCTAAAAGGAAAATGCCAATTGAGTAATATAATATACAGAAAAACTAAAGCTAACTAAATTAAATGCAGTCACATTTTCACATACGTGAAAAGCAGAGAAGCATTCATTTTGAAAATAAAAGAGAAATAATTCAAACAATTTTTTCCATGACACTTTATTTCAAAAGGGCTATGCCACTTGTAGCATTTAATATTTTAACACCTTACTTTTAATAAATTACTAAAGTTACATTTATTTATTCATTTCATACAAAAGACAGCAACATAAAAATCTAGGAAATAACAGGGCAGCACTATAAAAAAACAACAGAAAGAGAGAAAGGACAAGTTAGTGGCATCATCCAAATTTTATTCAACTGGTATGTTATCACCTAGTGAGCTACATTCTTTTATTCAATTACTCAGAATTAGGCTTGTCTAACACATGCACATGGCTATCATTTTTCAGAGTATGTGAAACACTTTTTTTTTTTTATAAATCTAAAATGTCACAGCTGGATTCAACTTCACATTCCAAATAAAATTATGTTTAAATTATACAATGCATAAAATCCTCATTTAGAATATTATATTACAGCTTTGGACATCAGTTATAAGGGGATCTGCTGCTTGAATCAGTTCAAAGCTTAGTTCCTGGTTTTAAGGAATGCCATACACAAACAGGAGGTGAAAGGAATTAAGACTTTTTAGACTTGAGCAGAAGAGACTACAGGGAGACATCAAAGAAGAGGTTAAAATCCTGAAAGGTACTGACAAAGCCAACCCAAAGGAAAACTTCAGGAACAACCATTAAGCTACAGTACATAAAATACAGATGTGAAAATTGAAATCAAGAAGAACAAACTGTCAAGCCATTGTTGAAACACATTACTTGAAATCCTTCTAGAAAAAGATGGACAAGATCTCTGGAACAATTGTCCGCTAAAAACAAAATGAGCAAGAAGGGAGAAATACTATTTTTCTAACCTTTCTTAGGTTTTTGTGTGCACTAAATGTGTATTTACACATAGAACAAAATATGCTGATTTTTATATGTATTATAAAAGCCACCACTATCGATTGACTATAAAGAAAATAAACCTAGCTTTATTCAATCCTTTTTTATACACCAGTAACTCTGACATAATATTATTTTCCTTTTGATATATGTTCAGAAGTACCTGTCTTCTTTTACTAAATTGGGGGAGCAAGTCTCATCAGTCTGGCCATGTGACAATTGTTTTCTCAGTCTGTCACTCTGTATTACAAATAAACCTGTCATCTTCAAGACCTGTAACTAGAAGCATGTACTGTAGTGTATAAGGTCATCTTTTTGCTGTTTGTTCAAAAACTGGGCTTTTGAAAAAAAAAACCATTTTCTTCAAAGAATGCAGCCAAAGAAAATGTAGTTTTTTTGTTCTAGAAGCCATTGTATTGGCCATTTTGCACTTTATCAAATTGAAAACCTGGATATAGAAACGCTTATGAGAACAGTTCACTAAGGTTCCCTTTTCCACAATAACATACAGTAATAGGGTGTTTTAGAATACAGTACGTATTCTTTTTGGGGGCTTCAACACATCCATGTAAGAGTTATTGTGCTATTTTTTAAATGCTTTTTTAAAAAGGCCATAACACAAGCTGTACAAAATACAGATTGTTCTATCAAAGCAATATTCTTTACAATGAACATTTGCTTAAAAAACACAAAAGAAAAAATTCAAGTTCAAGTGCAAGTTCATTATACTCTTATACAGGTATATACAGGTATATGGTATAACGAAATGCTATTTAGCTAGCTCTCAGACGGTAAGTAGTACAAAAACACAACAATACAATTGTATAAGAAAAGAAAGACAGAGACAGCAGGCAATGTACAAAACAACATCAGTTGTGCAAAATCATATATCAACAGAATGAAATAAAGGATAGAAAATTATGGGGAGTGAACATGAGAGGTAGAGGTAGATTTCAACGTGTGTTTGAGTTTTGATAAAGAGAGAAGGCACTGTAAGGGTTCAGATTGTAGGTGAGAGAGACTGTGAGGAAGTCCAGAATCCAGTTGCAGAGGGTGGTGTCAAGACCCAGTGCACTGAGTTTCTTGACTAGTTTCTCTGGAATGACGGTGTTAAAAGCTGAGCTAAAGTCGATAAATAGTAGTCTAGTGTATGTGTTCTTTTGATCCAGATGGGATAGGGCAGTGTGTATGGCAATGGAGATTGTGTCTTCTGTGGATCTGTTGGGCCACCAACACTAGAATTATTATTATCATTAAACCAGATTTTTTTTTCAAGATAATCACATTCTATAACTATGCACTGTAGCTCTGTCTGTTTCCAATAAAAGACATACTGTACACCTACACATAGCTACAGTATGTTACCTGAATTATGGTCTATAATATATGGGTAATGTGAAAAATGAAGAGAACAATATAGAGCAAAACTGAGGACCAATGATGCTACCTCTTCCATATTGAATATATTGGAACAGCCATTTCACAGCATTCCTTCCACAGTAGCTAACATTTGTAATGCACTGTATGCTTTTCGTTATGTGAATAGACAGTAAAATGCACATTGTCCTGTAATAGAATGTATTAGGCAGCATGTTTAGTATGCAGTCCTAAATGTATGTTTTTTTCTTGTATTAAAAACTTGTTGATGGAGTGAGACTTGAAAGTTATAATGTATATATGTATTTTAAGCATCTGAAAGGCTTTGGCGGTTTTTTGTGTTGATTTCTTTCATGGGATTGCTGTTTGAGAAGTATTGTGAAGCAATCCAAAATAAAAATTATTGCCCTCAAAATATTAGCACCAGGTCATTGACAGAATTGACGCATGCTTACATTGGTATTTCTGTCTACTTTTTTGTGGTTTAGCGTATAAAATGTTTAATTTATCCTTTTCAAAACTATTCTGATATTAAGAAAAAAGGCTAGAGGTAATGATAATCGTGTACAATCGGCCACCTTCAAATGCTTCAAATAACATATCCAAAGTAGGTGTCAATAAACAGCTGTTCACAAAGAATGTTGGATTTGAATATCTGACTTATTTTTAAAATCTTTTGCTACAGAGGTTCAGATCACTCTTTTCTAATTAAAGATTGTTTCCACCAAGAGGAAATATGGAAAAATTAGCCCCAGGATGTTATGTTACTGTTCTAGATACATACATTCTGTACAACAAGAGCTTTTCAAATTCAGATAAAAAAGGGTATACATTTGACAACTTTATGTGGATGTCTAGTTCTCATTTGCTAAATTTGAATTCCATTTAATTAGACACCAGAAATGTGATTAAAGAAATTTCAGACAGACACCATAAAACATTGATGTGTACTTTACAACATGCAGAAGCAAAATCCCATATATGGGAATAGTTTAACCATCTGGAATAAACTCAATCATTTATTTTATTCACTGGACCCAAAACACCCACTTCACAAAGTAACTTAGATAAACACAAAGATAAACATACTGCTCTAGTCTATGTGATCCTTGCAATACTTTTCCTAAGACTGAAATGCACAGCATTTTTTAAAATGTGGATTATACTGAAGTTAGTGGTTCAAAGCCCAGTAACTTACATTATTAGTATATTAAATATTAAATTATTAGTATATTAAAGGCAAAATTCAGTTATCTGAATCTGTCTGATGTGGTTTTTGTGGAGCTGTAGGTGGTACTTTTCCTCTTTCTCCTGCAAGAGGTGCTGTCTTTCAGAGGAGACCTACTGTATGTTCAGTGCCCTGAACATTTGGCCATTAAAGATCACATGGCACTGTTTGTAAAAGTACCTGTTTCTGTCTTCTCTACCTGATCTGCTGGGTGGTAGGACGACTGCTGGTGCAAAATGGCTGCTGTGTATCAATCAGTGATGGGTGCCATATGTACAATACTGCCATAATGTAAAATTGTTTCAGATGAAAACCATAATATAAATGGAATCCATTAATGAATTAATATCTAATAAGAAGCATCTATCTACAGCAGGATAAGAACTAAATTAATTTCACAGTGATTCATGAAGTTTGATGTTTTTCAATGTAAAATGTACAACAAACATTCTCCTTTAAAATAAATTTAGCATTCCCCGCTCTTTCACTGTATCTTATTATTTAATTAATAAAACATATTTATTTTCCTCTAGATCATTCTAGATGTTTTTTACTATTATCAATTAGGACTAAAATATTATATGTATGATTATTGCATGATGCATATTTTTATGTTTAGAATAAAACTTGGTTATCATATACAGTATGACAGGTAAGAAAGACTGAGCAGTCAACAGGCCTCTAGGAATAGCATCACCTGCCAATTCTGCTGGGTATCTTTTTTTTGTTTTCCTAGACTATATGGAGTAAATCTTTTCCATTAGCTCAAAAAGAGTTGTAAGTATAGTTTAATATTATCAAGGCTGGCATTCCAGTGAACATACAGTAACATTGCAACCTCTGCCTCAGGAGGGACTGACTCAGTAAAAATTGTGGTGATCGAAGTTGGTTCCCTCCATTAAAACAGTCTCTGATCCCCCTGCTTTATTAATGACTTAGTTGAAGGTAAATAACTGATATATTTTTATAGAAGGCTAAGTAATGATGACAGAAATCTAGGGGGAAGATGATAATTTACAATGTCAGACTCAATAATACAGATAGAATGGAGTGAATGAGAGGCAGACCAAATGAAGTTAAAATTTGATGATTTGTTGCAGTATTTGTTGGTACACTGTAGAAGTAACAACAGTCTGTACATCGGAAATATTTTTGTTCACTGCATTAGTTTAAAATAAAATGATAATATGATTATTTTATCCTTAGAAACATATTAAGGTCTGTCGGAATTTTCATACAGTATAATTCTAAATATGTTGTTTGAAAAGGTACTTTTAAGAAATATTAATTTTCATTTTTTCCAAAGTTTTCCATTTTTAGAATTTAAAACGCACTCAAGCTCGTGCCATTTCTTCATTGTCACTGTATAGCATAAATTATACATACTTCATATTTTACACCTGAGATGTATCTTTACAATGCACACAGCATGCACAGAAAATGCAAATCTGTAAAAGTGTTAAAATTCTCTGTAAAAGTCAGAAATTGAAAGTAATATCATTCACACAAAATGCAAGCTTTTCCCCCCTTTGGTGCCTTGTGATTTTACTATACAGTAGGTAACCAACATAAATACGTTCAAGTAGGTAACTGTCAGCACGTGTAGGCTGCAAAGGAACAAGTACATTTTTATTCCATTCTAAAAGGAAAAGAAAAGAGACACAATATTTCAGCTCTTTAGGTGTGTGAGTTTCTTGGAAAATAGTTGAAGAAGTCTCTTAATGGTAGTCTGGGTGGTGTCCGTGTTAAAGGAAAAGGTGTTACATTTCAAACGAAATCCTTTAGGAATTTAGAAGGAGGAGAAGGAATGATGAAGAGATCTAGAAAAAGATTTAGCAGAAGGCATAGTGGGTCCCAGAAATGGGTTGAAGAAGTTCAAGTGGGTAGCTGCATTAGCATGGGTAGGCTGCAAAGGAACAGGTAAAGGTCTATTCCATGCTGAATGTCTCTTTCTTTTCTTTTCCTTTCAGCATGCAACAACATACTTAATAGCCTCCAATGTGAAAAACCAAACAAATAATAATTTCCTGGCTATCTCTAAATGTGGAAGGACAGATGTTAGATGCATTTCTTTCTATTTATAGTAACATTTGAAAAATTAGGGCAGTAGTTGAATTGCACATGGATTGGAAGGATAACTACTTTGGTAGTGGATTTAAAATCCTGAAACCCCTGTTAAGTAGGATTACAAAATGTTATCTTAATGTTAACATTACTTATGTTTTACCAGGAATCGTCCTTTATTCACATGCATATCATCTACTGTAGTTTACTTGCAACAGCTGTAGGAGAGACATTTGCAATGATAAGCTCAATGAAGCCATACACACATAAAATTGATGTACTGTATACGATGTACAGTACAGAATACTTTTTCTTTGTTACTCCCTAAATCTCATCCATTAATGTTGTTCCATTTTAATACTATACCTTGTTCATGCACATTGTAATGTGATTCTTTTAAAATTCTTTGGCCATTTTCTTTAGATTGTAATTCATAAATACATCTGTCTACTTTTATATACACATGTGAATACATACAAAATAATAAAACATGATAAGAAAATAATTAAATTTAAATGTGTTGTGATTTTGTGATATAGGTTTTGTACTTCATTAGAATTAAAATAGATTAAATGACTGCTATCTTTACAGAACTTCTTTAAGAGAGTCTTTATAAAATCTCAAAATGGACATCTTTATAGGTCTCATTTCTATTGCCAATTTCTATTCCTCTGCCTCACCTCTTGCAGGTCCTAGGTTCAATTCCAGTCTCCTTTCTTTCCATGTGTTGGAGTCAAGTGGTTATTTTTTCTTCCCAGAAACATGATAATTAGGTCAACATCTCTAACCTATCCTAAGTGTGTGCCCTTTGATGGAATGACACCTCATACAAGGTGTAGTCCCTCAGTGTGCCCTGTTTATTCCAGTATGAGCTCTGGGTTATTACATCCCTTACAAGGAAGGAGCATCTTGCTGATAATGTATACATGGATTCCACAGTATGTGAAAGATATAAAGGAAATCTTTGATTAAATATCCAAACTAGCCATCTAAAAATGAACAAACCTATCCTTAAGATACAGTTCTACCAGTTTGAAGTTAAAACGCTTGAGTTAAAAAATGCATTGCCTCCTGATTATATTTGGTGTGAATGTAATTTGATATAAATGTCTTTTGTCTGAAATAGGATATTATTATTTATTCACATATTTTAAAGAGAAGATCTGTGCTGTGTTTCTTCTGTTGTAATAATTACAACAGCAACCTTTATTCTGTATAACCACATTCATGGTACAGTACATCATCCCAAAGCATTGAACATATGGTTTCACAGATAAGACAATGTCATCTTCAATGTGAAGGATAAAGTTGGTGAGTTTATATTTGATGGGAAGGTACCTCTTTTGCAAATAGTTTTTAATCTTTGTGTATGTGTTTTATATTTTTATGAAGCTGTCCAACCCTTCTCTGAATATACTGACAAGATGGATTTTAGATCGTTTTTTGTCTGTCATGAAAAGTTTGGTAAATATCGGTCTATTTTTGTCTCGGCATGCTTCTCCCAGTTATAAACATAATCCCTTTTTATGCCCCTCGTCTCCTGAAACGATTTGTTTTGTGCTGCACTAAAAAGTGTTTAAATGTGAAACAACAAACAACAGTTCATTTCAAAAAGCACGGAATGTTTACTCCTTTTTTATTTTCCAATTAAAATGTGAAAGTCATGAAAAGGAATGTTTACCTGTTTTACTATGTAGCGGCAATGCTTATTAATAAGACAGAATTAAGTGTTGCTGTGCCTCTTCCAGAGGCCCGTCTCTCTCATCTCTGTGGTTCAGGACACACAGAGGCCATTCCATGTGGTTTCTGATTTAAAGTATTTTCTTACTGACAAGGAACCAATAGGCAGCCCAGCTATCATGATCAATGGCCATATCTGTCTCTGAGATTCTTAGGAACATCTGGATTGTAGTCCTAGGGACAGAGTTGATTGTTACTCATCCCTAGAAATGACCAAGCAATCAGGAACCTGCAGGGCATGTGGGTCCTGAATGCCCGCCAAACTCTCGACCAATCAACAGCTGTATTGTTCCCCATTAAAAGGCGATTCACAGGCCTCAGACCTTGCTCCTCTGTCTGTTCTCGTGCTCAACATGGACAATCACATGACTGGCAGTGTTGTCTGGCAGAGTGCTGGGACTCGCACTTGTTCCAAGCGCTAGGCCGGAGGAAGCCCATACGCAATGACAGATCTGCCCGGTTTTGCCTGCAGCAGCCCTCATGAATCGCTGGCCCCATCATGAACACCCGTCTGATCACTGGTGCGACATACAGTAGGACTCTGTCTACAATCTGAATAAGGTTTTATTCAGCAGTAGCACTACGCCGGAGGCGAACTGAGTTCCTTCCTCCCCAAAGAGTGTTTACTTGGACTGCAGTCACCCCCTGTGCACAGAGAACTACTATTCAGCCACGTTATTAGTAGAGCCATGGAAAGAAGGCTGTCTAGCGCTACAGCAGCGGAAATCTCTCCTTCCTTCTTCCACGACTCGGAGCTGCACCAGGATTGGTTTGGCACCGAGCCAGAACCGGGCCTAAGGACGCCGATTGGACGCAGCTACGACAGAGTCTGCCAGCTGGTCTTTGTGTCCGTGCCCCGGTAAACACATATCCGTATCTGGATAAGTAGCCCGATATTCTACATTGCTACCTCGAGAATTAAATCTGTTTCTCAGCACAAGTGTAATGTATTTACTTTTGAGTATCTAGCGTAAAATGTATATTCATGAGACTGATTAATGAAATGGTATAGCTGAATGGTATACTGAATATATATTCCTGGTTTAGTATGTCTTCATGATTATATATCTTGCATTTTGGTAACCCTCACAGTAAGATCTGCCACCTGTAATCAGGCAGACTGATATATTTTTATATGCACAGTTTTATGTATTAATAAATGTATTCCGTGTATTTGAATCCGTGTGTGTGAGTTGCTGATTGTTCCGACCATTGATCTTCTAATAGCCATAAATGCCCATGATTTACTGCCACAATTAAAAAATTGTCCCAGTGAATTCACAAAACCCCTACAACTGTTTGCATTTATGGATACAGCATGCCTGGTGCGTTACATGGTATGAAGGGTTTAAGTAAAATAACAATGTCCACCTGGAATATACTGAGGTGACCAAAACTCTTTAAGGTAACCATGATGTTGAAATGAATTATCCAGGATTAGTCCTAGTGTGCTTTTGAGTCTGAAGTTAGCAATTTAGAGCTTTTTGACAAAGGAATACAATAGAAGGCAAATCTGAAGATCAATTAAAGCACAATGTAGAAATTGTCTAGAACATCTGGTCAAATTAGTATTTCAATATTCAAAGTCAAAACAGCAGATCATTGGAACATTTTTTGAAAACACTGACAGAGATATTGCTGCAAGGGTTAAGTCTGGAGAAAAAGGTTCATGTCCATCATAGTGTACAGATTTCTGTGAACAGAAATAAATGCCCAATAAAGTCACACCTTTGTTTTTAAAATCATTAAACATTACCACCCATTTATTGTGCCAATTCTTTGACAAATATATTTTAAAAAGTTGTGCATAATATGATAAGCTTCTATTTTAAGTAGAAGTCAAATACGGTACATTACAAATAGAGAAGTATAGTACCTGTACATATTTTCAGTTTCAAAGTAAATACAACATCTTGTCAAGGTCAAAGTACTTTTCAACTGGTTCATTTTAGGTATACTTTCAGTCTGAGTTTAAAAAGTATACACTAAGACATACAGTAACTAATAACTCATGATACAACACGTAATAGGGCTTATTGACTTCCCTTTAATTTAAAAATATGTATTTTAAACTCTTAGCATATAAGAAGACATACAAGTATTTGGAAGAAAATCCTTAATGGTGAATGAAACATTTGTCTTGTTTTTTTGTAACAGAAGAGTTTCTTTGAGTAGGGTATCTATTGGATAAGGAGCCACTGTGTCTCAGTCCTGCTAATTTACTTTACATATGATATGTGGTTCTCACAAGCAAAATAAATCTTTGCAACCATTTTCTGTTTTTTTCCTCAGATGGCTACACAACCGATGACATTGAGTTCTACTGGCGTGGGGGAGATCATGCTGTGACTGGAGTTGAAAGAATAGAACTGCCTCAGTTCTCCATTGTAGACTACAAGCTTATATCCAAGAATGTTGTATTCTCCACAGGTAACTGCAAGCTGCTCCAATTCTATTTTGAGCAAGGTTCATGGTATAAAATAGCATAACTCAATTGAAAGGCACACCTGAAATACACTATTGTTTATTGTTATACTTCATCCACGTTACAGGCAGAAAACTATATGTTTTCTAAAAACATGATACTTAGATTACATGTTTTACAGAAGAGATTGATACTGGATTTCCATTTTAGATAATGGACCCGTCAGGATACCAAAAAACATGAAACTAGTGTAAGAAGAAGAGGTAAATTCTACTCTGAAAAATAAAAAGAGAAATAAGGCAACCCACAAAGTTTCACTCAAAACATTGTTCTTTTTTTAAATGTTTAAGTGAAACTCTAGGAACAGCTCCCTGGCTCATCCTTCACAATAGTAACGAGGGCTTGGGCAGCCTTATCCTCACAGCTAGGACCCTCATTCCTTCAGCTAGGCAAGCAACAGCAAGAACTCTCTACATACTGTATTTCATCCATCTATCTCATTTATTAGGATATAATTCAACTACTGAAACCTAGATTATATGGAATGGGACCCTATTGAGATTGAGACACTTGAAGTTGTAGTCTCAACTCAAGACATAATGATTAACCCATCTACAAAATCAACTAAATTTTCAATCACAACTACAGTAGTTACTGTATATTAAATCAAAAGTGTGCTTCCAAAGTGTGCAAGGGCAGCTAACAGAAAATAATAAGTCTCTATATGCGCATTTCACAGTTGCATTTAGGATGTTACTTAATGTTTGTGATTGTCTTTTGTTCATTATAGTATCTTTATACTAATTCCAAAGCACTCATTCTTGAGAATGCTTTGAAGTCCATTACACTCGTTTTACAAATGCCCTTGTCCAACTTTACATAGACAGCACTATGTCTTCAGTGAGTAGAGAGCACGTGCATTGAATTAACAATATATATTGATGGAAAAAAAGAAATGCAACACCTCCTCCTCCACACTCTGTCCCTCCCGTCTGCGTGGAACAGGCTGAAGAGTGACTCATCCGTGAAGAGGACCTGATCCCACTGCTGATGAGTCCATCACAGCCTTTGTCTGGCACAAGCCAGTCGGATGTGACGTCTAGGAGGTGTGAGCAGACCTCTGACAGGTCGCCTTGCTCTAAGGGCAGCAGCATGGAGCCTCACTGTCCTGTCACTGATGTGGGCATTGTGTCTGCCAGCAGTTTCAGCAACTGAAACGATCCCTCAGATGGACCAGTCTAATATGTTGGTCCTGCTCTGGTGTGGTCACTCGAGGGGGACCGGATCTTGGACAATCATCTGTCCTGCCAATCTGCTGAAACCTTCTCTGCAGTCGGGACACAGTGGAGTGGCTTACTCCATAGTGTCGGGCAACGCTGGCACATGACATGCCTGCTGTCACGACTGTAGTCCCTCCCCCTTAAGGGCACTCCGACCCTTTTATTTCAGACTTGATTTTGTGCACCTGTCCCCTGTTTCAGCCTGTTCCCAGTCCTCCTTAAAAGCCAGGTGCTGACTTTAATCCGGGCTCTGCATCTGATCTCCGTATCATGCAAGTCCGTTAACATTTTATTCTCTGTTCCCGTTCCCCCCCCCGCCGGTTCTGACCCGGTTCCAGTTCTCATCTAGTTTGTTTTGAATGGACCGCCCGGTTTTGGACTTTTGCTTTCATTTGGATTCCCCCTTGGTTTTTCTCCCGGATTGTTTGCCTCGGCCACACCTTCCCCGAACACCAGCGCATCTAGGACACGCCCCCTGTTTTGTTCCTTGTTTCCTGCATGGCTTTTTTCCCTAGTGTTTCCTCACTCCACTCCGGATTGTGTCGTCTTCATAGGATCTGGAAAGAACTGTTCCTTTACACCTGCCTACAGCATGCTAATGGCCCTCTCCTTTGCTTCTGGTGACGTTGGAGGCATTATGGAATGCACAGAAAACTGACTAAGTGTGACCTGTTTCCTGCAGTGACCTAAGCTTTGAAGTAAGGAAAGGTGACCTGATCAGGCACTGTTCCACCTGGACCTCGTTGGATAAAAGTGTACCTAACGAGCTTTCGTGTGATTGGAAAGTTCCTATGCCTCACTGCACGAGTTGTATTGCTGGTCCGAGGGCTTAAAGCAAATTGAAAGCTTTTTGTGAAAGTACATAAGCTATAACTATATTATTCTCATTCTTTTTTCCATCAGTATATATTGAGCTTTAACTAACAGGAAAATGAATGTTTGTGCAAATCTATTCAAAAACATTTTAATATGTATCTCTTCCTTTCCCAGTATGCTGGGCATCCCAGTTTGAAGCTATGTCATTTCTCACTTAATCATTCATGCTAGAGTAAGAAACACAACATTTTGCAATGCTTCCTGTGATCACATGAAGTGGCCATTAACAGGAGGAAACAGGCATATTGTTGGTGTCGTTCTTCAGCTGCAGCTTCTCATTCTCATTCAGACTCTGATCAGTCCTGATGCCACCTGTGGGAATTTCTGAAGATGTTGGTCTTATGTTCACAGAGCTTAAGCTCATGAGTTATTTAAGGAATGTTTTTTAAAGTCATCATTTATTCATGAAGTGAATTATCATATTCATGAATGTTATGCAATAAGCTAAAAGCAGAGTAGTGGAATGAGTGCATTGTAGACACGTTTATTCTGTGAGAAAAATAAATCAGTAAATCCTTTTCTTGACTTAATAATGATTTCTTTAGTCTGATTACTTTTGAATAGGTGTGGTTTACTAGCCAAAAGTATTAAGGTTTGTGAGACAGTCATGTGAAACTTGCAAAAATTGACAGCTCTGTGGCAACAAGTGAACAGTGTTAATTGGCATCTTATTCTTAGGTTTGCTAATTACTGCACAAATGGTAACATTATTGTAGAACAGAAGCAAATAATTTCAGTTATCTCTTTCTTTTTGGGTAATTCTAAGATATTCCTATTTTGGCAAGAGAATACATTATACGTTCATTAAAGGCACATACAGTGCCTTGCGAAAGTATTCGGCCCCCTTGAACTTTTCAACCTTTTGCCACATTTCAGGCTTCAAACATAAAGATATAAATTTTTTATTTTATGTGAAGAATCACCAACAAGTGGGACACAATTGTGAAGTGGAACGAAATCTATTGGATTTTTGAAACTTTTTTAACTAATAAAAAAATGAAAAGTGGGGCGTGCAAAATTATTCGGCCCCTTTACTTTCAGTGCAGCAAACTCACTCCAGAAGTTCAGCGAGGATCTCTGAATGATCCAATGTTGTCCTAAATGACTGATGGTGATAAATAGAATCCACCTGTGTGTAATCAAGTCTCTGTATAAATGCACCTGCTCTGTGATAGTCTCAAGGTTCTGTTGAAAGCGCAGAGAGCATCATGAAGACCAAGGAACACACCAGGCAGGTCCGTAATACTGTTGTGGAGAAGTTTAAAGCCAGATTTGGATATAAAAAGATTTCCCAAGCTTCAAACATCCCAAGGAGCACTGTGCAAGCGATCATCTTGAAATGGAAGGAGTATCAGACCACTGCAAATCTACCAAGACCTGGCCGTCCCTCTAAACTTTCAGCTCAGACAAGGAGAAGACTGATCAGAGATGCAGCCAAGAGGCCCATGATCACTCTGGATGAACTGCAGAGAACTACAGCTGAGGTGGGAGAGTCTGTCCATAGGACAACAATCAGTCTTACACTGCACAAATCTGGCCTTTATGGAAGAGTGGCAAGAAGAAAGCCATTTCTCAAAGATATCCATAAAAAGTCTCGTCTAAAGTTTGCCACAAGCCACCTGGGAGACACCCCAAACATGTGGAAGAAGGTGCTCTGGTCAGATGAAACCAAAATCGAACTTTTTGGCCACAATGCAAAACGATATGTTTGGCGTAAAAGCAACACAGCTCATCACCCTCAACACACCATCCCCACTGTCAAACATGGTGGTGGCAGCATCATGGTTTGGGCCTGCTTTTCTTCAGCAGGGACAGGGAAGATGGTTAAAATTGAGGGGAAGATGGATGCAGCCAAATACAGGACCATTCTGGATGAAAACCTGTTGGAGTCTGCAAAAGACCTGAAACTGGGACGGAGATTTATCTTCCAACAAGACAATGATCCCAAACATACAGCAAAATCTACAAAGGAATGGTTCACAAATAAACGTATCCAGGTGTTTGAATGGCCAAGTCAAAGTCCAGACCTGAATCCAATCGAGAATCTGTGGAAAGAGCTGAAAACTGCTGTTCACAAACGCTCTCCATCCAACCTCACTGAGCTCGAGCTGTTTTGCAAGGAAGAATGGGCAAGAATTTCAGTCTCTCGATGTGCAAAACTGATAGAAACATACCCCAAGCGACTTGCAGCTGTAATCGCAGCAAAAGGTGGCTCTACAAAGTATTAACGCAAGGGGGCCGAATAATTTTGCACGCCCCACTTTTCATTTTTTTATTAGTTAAAAAAGTTTCAAAAATCCAATAGATTTCGTTCCACTTCACAATTGTGTCCCACTTGTTGGTGATTCTTCACATAAAATAAAAAATTTATATCTTTATGTTTGAAGCCTGAAATGTGGCAAAAGGTTGAAAAGTTCAAGGGGGCCGAATACTTTCGCAAGGCACTGTAAACATGGGTAAAACCATCATCAACCTAAAGTTGAATTTTGAATGTGGCTACACCCCTCCCCATTTAATAAAGGGAGGCTTTAATTCAGGTAACAAAAAGGAAAAGGCTTGAGTTTTCTGTGAACAGTTATCATTTAATAACTCTCTCATCCCCTCTTCACTCACTGGGTTTATTTCAGCACATCCTGGTTGGGTAAGTAGGTCATTTTGTGAGCATTTTCTACAGCCCTGTCCATTAGGCGTGAGCATTGCCCACACACCTCCATACCTTTGCTTGGTTTTCTGTATCTGAAGTACTTTCCTGGTAACTTTACATGACTAATACATTTTGGTACAGATCCATTATTGTCTTGAATTGTGAATTAAATGTCTTCTGTCTTTGTGCATTCACATTCATATATACATTTCTATATAGGATTCAGTTTACCTTCAAGTCTCAGTACAATTTGAACTATAATGTGATACTAGTTTGGTAACAAACAGGTAGGTGATAAAACTTACTGTTTTTCCATGGCAGTAAATTCTGGTGTTCTTTATTGAAATTTCTTCCGGTGAGTAAATAATTAGTACTAGCTTACTAATCACTTTATCATAATAAGATTAATACCATACATTTTTTCCCTAATTTTCATACTCTACAAGTACTCCTTAAAACTTTGATAATAGATTATTAATAAATAGATTACACTGGCATGAAAAATATGATACTGTAGTTCTATTCTCAGCTGGTGCATGAACTGTAAATTGGTTTAGGGTACTTACTTGAAAATTACCTATACAGTATAATAGCTAATGTTTAGAAGCTGAGTAATAACAATTCACTTTTTGCACCTATTATAAAGGGCAATTCAATAACACTTTAGTGGCTGTAAATTCTGTTTCTAAATGATTTATTAACCGAAATAAACTAACAGAACATTAATAGAGTATAATAACATTAATAGAGAAAAACATGGTAACAGACCCTATTAATAATTAAATGCATGATTGTTAGAAAATCATAGAGTTTTCATTTGTAAGTGGTGTGTTCATTTAAACTTCAGAGTTGAATTACTAAAAACATTTATTTACAATATATCTCAGCTGTTACTAATAGACTTCACAAGTCTAATTGAAATGAAGCAATAAGCAACAATGTATAATAATAATAATAATAATAATAATAATTGCTTACACTTATATAGCGCTTTTCTGGACACTCCACTCAAAGCGCTTTACAAGTAATGGGGACTCCCCTCCACCACCACCAGTGTGCAGCATCCACCTGGATGATGTGACGGCAGCCATAGTGCGCCAGAGTGCTCACCACACACCAGCTATCAGTGGGGAGGAGAGCAGAGTAATGAAACCAATTCATAGATGGGGATTATTAGGAGGCCATGATTGGTAAGGGTCAATGGGAAGTTTGGCCAGGACACCGGGGTTACACCCCTACTCTTTTCGAGAAACACCCTGGGATTTTTAATGACCACAGAGAGTCAGGACCTCGGTTTTACGTCTCATCCGAAGGACGGTGCCTGTTTACAGTATAGTGTCCCCGTCACTATACTGGGGCATTAAGACCCACATGGACTGCAGGGTGAGCACCATCTGACCAGGCTCACAGCTGCTTAGCTTCAGTGGGTTGCCAGTTGTGAGTTGCAGGGTGATATGGCTGCTGGCATGATCATATATAGCGATATAGCTATATAACGATCATAACTGGTCAGAATACTCATTTAAGACTACTGTCACACAAAAAATTTGCAAAGAGAAAGTAGAACTAAACAAAAACACACAACTAACTCTAAAAACTCAACAATACATAATTCAGTAGATTAGAGACGTTTGAAAGAGAATGTATATGCTACTTTAAAATTTAAACATGGCACCAGTTTGAAGTCTGCTTTTTCCTTATTAATTAATTTATTCCTCCTCCTCTTCCTCCCCATGGCCATCTCTGCACCATGTTCCCCCTCACGTGGGCATCTAGTATGTTGCCACTGAGGCCTACAGAATGAATTGCTGCCTCTATCTCCCCGAGTGTAGCTCCCACCCTTGTGATCTGCCGATCCAACTGCTCTCTCATACTGTATCTCACAATCCAACCTGAAGGACTACCTTTCGTGTTTTCCTGTTTCTGAAGTGAGAATGACAGGAAATAAGTACTTCTCCAAAGCGTTCATTTACAGTATATTGACCTGGATGGGTATATAACCTGTGACTTGATAAGAAATAATTACAATGCAAAAGACAATTAAAAAAAGATGGCAGCCTATCTACGGCACCTGGAGGTTGCAGTCACAGCTTGAGGTGAAAATGTGGTGACTGCGTACAAGCTTTGCTGGGTAAGGGCTGGGTAAGAGTCAGGGAGGCGCCAAAACCATATGGAGGTAGAATTATGCGTGACCCAAATGACACACCTCTGTGATTACTTTTAATTAATTTACACTTGAAATGTCTGTGTTCAAATGTGTTTTCACAGGATCTTACCCCAGGCTGTCCCTCAGCTTCAAACTGAAGAGAAACATTGGGTACTTCATTTTGCAGACTTACATGCCTTCAATTCTGATCACTATTCTCTCCTGGGTGTCCTTTTGGATTAACTACGATGCTTCAGCAGCCAGAGTTGCTTTAGGTATGAATTCTTATCACAGTTCTTACACTGATGTCCTGCTCTTTCACAAAGATTTAAATGTGCACTACTAAGTTATTTTTTAAATTAGAATATCGAACGTGTCTGATTTATTTGGGGTGACTTGATTTAAATTACACTTAAGCTATATTTCAACAATATTTGACATATATTTCTTGTGTATTGCTTTTGTTTGCTATTGGGTGCTATTACTGTTGATGTTTTTTTAGTGATTGTGCATTGTTACCAATCACAGTTTGCTATATCACCTCTGAATTTGAACAATTTTGATAGCATTTGAGATACATCCTAATGTAGGAGGCAAATGGTTTCTACATACTGTAGGACTCTTTCATTCTGAAGAACACTCATGTTGATTGGAGTAAGGTTTTCACTCTAGGATGAAGAGATTACAGATTTCTTTAAAAGCAAATCACAGTATATGTATATAAACAACAATAACAAATACAGCACTGTAAAATAAAAGTAACAGCCCCCTGATCATTTTGTTGGCTTGTACTGCGGCTCACAGAGGTTTCTGTGCATTGAAGTCCCGTAAAATAAGTTGGCACCACACCCTTATAAGGATACAAGTCAGTGTGTTATCGGACAAGTACTATAATTGTTTTGATTTAGGAATTGTTGGATTGTCCTTGTTGGGGTTTATATTAAATGAATAAACAAGACAAGATCAGCAACCAGATTATAAAGAGTTATTGTAGAACTGTTGTGAGCTGAGATAATTATAATCAACCTGAATGTGAGCAAATATTGATTGTGCACAGCTGGCAAAATAAGTGTAAACAAGAACTCACTGTCCCTTGTAAGACAAATGGCTACATAATTTTCTACTTGTGCTTTCATATGTGTGAATATATATTTTTTCAATGTCTTTCTTGGAAGCTCTACTCTACTGTAGTATTTACAATATATGTAGTGTTTTAGTTTACAGATGGTTATATTTTGTACAGACACGATCAATTGGTCTGCTTAACCACTTTTAAAAGTCAGTGGGTCAGCTCTGTACCTCACCTCTGGATGGAACACAGAGGATTTGTATCTTCTGGATCAGCAACTTGGTCCAACAAAACCAAGTTTTTTTGTGCCTTTGCCTCTTCCTCTGCAGTCTCTATCACACTTGCATTCACCTTTTAAGTCTTTACTCACTCATGTTGCCAACAAGACCAAACCATTTCAGTAATTCTTACATAAATCTAAGCCAGGAATATGTACCAGGTCTCCACACTTAATATCCACACCATATAAAGAATCATAGCCACACAAGTGATGATACAACTAGTGTTTTATGAATCTGAACTTTGGCTCTGTTGACTGGTTCCATTTGAAGTGCAGCCTTTCTATCTTTCCTTTAATTTCCAATCACTGTAAATCATATTTCCTAGACATACTGTACAAAACCATTCACCGTCTTACCTTGCTGCCTATCAATGTACACATTGCAGTGGCTTTGACCATGTAACCACACATCATACCTTACAGTTCTTAAAAATTATCTCAAGTTTCCTTCTGCCTTTTGATTCCACAGTACAAATACAAGTTTCCAAGTACAAATGAACAATTCTGACAGAGGCTCGTCAGTGTTTTGTGGATAGTTATTCTGTTCTGTTTGTTTTTTTTCGCTAAGACATTCAAAATGGTGTTTTCCAGGAATCACAACGGTGCTCACCATGACAACAATTAACACCCACCTGCGGGAGACACTTCCCAAGATCCCGTATGTCAAAGCCATAGACATGTACCTGATGGGCTGCTTCGTGTTTGTGTTCTTGGCTCTGCTGGAGTATGCTCTGGTCAACTACATCTTCTTCGGAAGGGGGCCCCAGCGTCAGAAGAAGGCCGCAGAGAAAGCTGCCACTGTCAATAATGAAAAAATGAGAATGGAAGCCAACAAGGTAAGAACTTTTGTTCAGCACAATAGGGAATATTCCTTCAGTTTTATTGGAAATAAAATTTGGTTACCTAAATTTATCCATTTTTTATTAAGAAACAAGTTATTTTCAATAAAGACACACATTTTCATAAAAACCTTAAATTGTCATAAGCGTTTTGAAAAGTAAGTTACAGTATGTCAAGACTAAGTAAGTGGTCTCTACATTTATTTTCATAACAAATACATTAAATTAGAAGGCACTACTTTGTTATTGCATATTCAAGGTGATTTGTGGTGAAGTCTATACATTAAAAAAGGGGAAACATCTATTTAAACGTGTTTGCAATATTTAAATATTTTCCAATACATAGCGTATTCTTAAGCATTTACCAGCATGCAATTAAAAAATAAGCCTTTTCAACTACCTACCTATTTGTGTGCATCGAGTTTGTGTACAGTATGTCTGCAGTTTCCATGGATTTCTCCTTATAGTACTGATACTGTGGTATTTCTACACTGCTTTAACATGATTTTTAACGTGCTCACACTGCTGTAATTATCGTTCTTGTCCTGTTTTTTTTTTACCATATGTTCACTGTGAATTCACTGTTTTACTTTATTTTATTGTTATGGTGGAACATAGTTACCTTGTAGTTAACTTATGCCATGTGACATACAGATTGCAAATTAAAATGCCAGTAATATGTAAGTGTTACATATAGTATATGTAAATATACTATAAGACAACAACTGGCCTGGCTCTATGGAGAAACATATTTTTAACTGTGCTAGGTTTTAAAAATAGTTGGGTTAGTTTTCTAACCTAGTGTTCACTTATTGCCATAGTGTAGGCGATCAGTTACACTTACTTCAGATCCAGACTGCATCCAAATAAAAGGCTTATTTGTGCCATAAAATAAAAGAAATGGAAAAGTTAAAAGATGGACACCACTTCATAGTCAAATGAAATACTTTCACAGAAAATTTTCTTCTGGACCCATGTTACTCAATAAATACAGTAAATATAGTCATATATATATTTTTAAATTTAACATTCAAAATTGTCCATCTACTGTATAGCATTGTTATACATCGTAATTGCTGCAGTGCTCAAATATAACATAGTATCGATATTTTCTGTGAAGGGTGTTTTCAGCTATCAATTGGTATGCATCAAACTTTCCCAGTACTTTTATTTTGTGTATTAACCACAGACTGGTAAGACTATAAGACCTCTTGTAAAATATACAGTATGTTATATCCAACATTAGGCATCTCAGAGAAAAAAAAATTCCATTAAGCATTGAACTAGTGTGCAGTTATTGCAAACTCTTACTTGAGATATTGTTCAAGTTTGTGATATAACCTAGATTAGTTTCTGATTTAATATTTGACATAGGCACAGCACTGTTTCTAGACTGCTGAATGAATGTCTTTTTCATCAGCTTAGTTTATGTCTAACACCACAGCCATGAAGATGGTTTGTGATTTATTGGTTCTTTAGCCCATAATTGACATATTAACTATGTGGTTAATACGATGAGAAAAGTCTACAAGTGGAAATATGGATTAATAATTAGAATTGTAATTTTATATAAATTAAACTGGATGTATTTGCATTTCCATATTCTGGAGTTTTCACAGACTAAAAATGATTTACAGGATGGCTTCCTGTCTTTCCACTTTTTGTTTATTTTTTGCACATAATATTTTATAGTATTAATCGATACCAATACATAGAAACATAGAAGGCTCCAATTCAAACTAAATTCTCTTTCCAGTAATACTATAGATTCCTTCAATTTAATGCTAACAAAAATATTTATATTTAGCTTACAGAATATGAAAAATGTGTCAGAAGTGAACAATCACAAAACATATTTTACTCAGAAAACCTGAATGATGTGCCACTATCACAAAAAAGTAGGAAAACTTGCACTTACTCAGCAAGACACCATTTTTATAACACAATGTTGGAAAAAATTAGATGTTCTGTTTTGTGGCACAGAAACCTAATTATCTACACACACACACACACCCAGTTCTTATTGCAGAAGGCTCTTCTGAAAACAGCTAAATTCAATTTTCCATTTGCTTCACATCTCCCAGCAACTAACACAAGTCACTCGATAACTTTGTATGCTTGCAGTGGTTGGTGGGAAATGTAGTTCAGAGAGACGATGCTCTGTATGCCAGAATGAAACAGAGGGAAATTGACGCTCATGACTCGATGTGGGAACCGATCTTTGTGGAGGATGCAGCAATAGGACTAGGCGAGCAAAAGAATAAGGTACTGGATTACAGATAAAAGTAATAAACAGCAATTATGATAAACATTTATTAACCCCTGATTAGAAATGGAAGGTATTTTTTAGAGAACTATCATAACCATCATTGTCTTTTTCCTCCACTGATGTCATATGTCAAGCTTTAAAAAACATTGCAGATTGACAGCTGTGTCTGACCATGTTAAGTTTCTTTTTGTAGTATTTTGTCAGTTCTGTTTATTGTATAAACCTGTATAGCCTTTCATATTCATTAAAAAACAAATATTTTGTACTTTATCAAATAGCCACGAAGGTCTCTGCTGAGAAGGCATACGCTGTGTAAACTTTCAATAAGCAATGGTCAGCTGAAATTGTGTAGCAGGAATAACATAAAATAACAAAAAAAGAGAGTGATAAGTTAAAAGCATTTACATATTTCCAATTCTTTGAGCAGAGTTTCTCACAGAAGAAACAGGTTATGAAGACTTCTGTTATTAATATTGGTGTTTTGCTTAAGATATATTTCATAACAGAGAATTATGAGATAAACTAGGCATTTATCACAAGTTTATTAATTCATTATAAACTGAATATTTCATTCATAGTTCATGGTTTAGGTAAGGTAATTATCAGAGTACCCAAATTAGTGTTTATCTCCTGGAAATAAAGATACTAAGTAATTATTAGTTTTATGTCTGATGTTACTGTACAGGTTCCTAGATTTGTTCATCATGGAACCTCTAGGAGGATGCTATAAATGTATCAAGTTGGTGGAATTTTAATTATTAAAAATAGAAATAAGTTTTTCTATCTTAAGGGTGCAAGAAATATTTATACAGTACTGTATATACAGTAGGCAGTTTATATAACCAATATCCTTCTAAAATCAAAAGCACCATATGTAAAGAAAATACAATTTTAAAAGTCAAGTATACTGTATACTATCCAATACAGTGTCCTCACTGAATTTTGATTACAAATCATATTTTCTGAGTAATTAGAATATGAACTTGCAAACTTGTATCCTTTGATTTAGATTTTTCACCTCATCCATCTAAACTGAAATAATTTTTTAAATGGCATCATTTACACGAAAACATTATGCTGTTCCTGAGTAGTTATGTATTTTCTTGACTGCTATTTGAAAAACAAAACAGCGAGCTAAAATCTAAACACATTTTTAAACTTACTAGCCTTGTACAGTATTTCGTGTCAAGTTCCTGCTGCCATTTCAAATAATGGATACATCTGTCTTTCTCTTAGATGGACCCTCATGAAAATATTTTGTTGAGCACTCTTGAAATCAAGAATGAGATGGCCGCCTCTGAGCTCACCTTGGGTCTAGGTGACCCAAGAAGCACCATGCTTGCATATGACAGCTCCACCCTCCAGTATCGCAAAGCAGGATTGCCCAGGCACAGCTTTGGAAGAAACGCCCTGGAGAGGCATGTAGCCCAGAAGAAGAGCAGGCTACGAAGACGTGCATCCCAGCTGAAAATTACCATCCCTGATTTGACTGACGTAAACTCTATCGACCGATGGTCGAGGATGATTTTCCCAATTGTTTTTTCCTTCTTCAACATTGTTTATTGGCTGTACTACGTGAATTAATAAGACATGAACAAGGGAAACAGCACTCCATTTGTTGGCTAATTTTACAACGCAAGCAAGACTTTGAATTATTACATCCAAAACAAATCAGGACAAAACTTCATTTTACCTTGGAACACCTTAATTGCTGGCTAATCCTAAAAGTGTAAGACAACGAAGTGGTGCCTGCTCCAGAATTAAGATTGTGAAACTTTAAATTATATCGTGGTTCAAACATATATGTATTATGTTTTATTCTTTGATTTTGTTAACCTGCCTAGAATTTACTTTGAAACTAGCCAAACTACAGCATCTAGAAATCTAAGTAAATTGGCATTAGTGGCATGCCAATCAACAATAATGACAAAAATAGTCTACTAAAACATTTCTATTTCATTAAAGTAAAGACAAATTGCTAAACATTGCTGTTTCCAAAATAGAAGTGGCATTAAAATGATAATTGACAATGGGTTGTTTCCTTATTAAATGGTAGGTACATAAAGGTTTAATGAACTAAAGTTCATTATTTTTCTATGTCAGTATTTAGTATTTTTACAAACATTCATTCAGTGTCTTATTCATTTAGAGTTACATATCATTTCAAACACTTTAGATCGGATATATGGATATATAATCCTGACATTTGATTTGCCAAATCTACAAGAATGTCCACAGCATGAACATGAGTTAATAATCTTAACTCAGTGGAAATGTCAGTTTACAAACTGTGCTGTGACTTCTGCAGAAATCATTAGAGTTACCACTAGGTATTATGGAAAATTCTTTGTACAAAATGTGCATATAAGTTATTAATCTTTTTGCCAAACAATTACGTTTGAAGCTTCATCAGTGCATTACAACATGCTGCGTACTTTTCTTTTTTATTAAATAATGTATGTGGTTGTACAATGTCATGTGTGAAACATAAAGCAATTTAAAGCACTGTTCTAACAGTGTGAATTACCAGGAGTCTTTCTTGTATTTTAATTGTGTATGATGCCAAGCCAGCAGTTAAGGCATCTGTAGGAGACATTTCACTATAAATTATGAGAACATAGCAAGGCACAGTCTCATCTTTACCTTTCACAGTTACCTGTAAATATATATTGTATATGATTGTTAACAATTATGGTATGCATTTCAATTTAAGTGAGAATTCATGCAGCATTTTTCTGTGTTTACATAAGGAATGTTCTGTTTCTATTTAGTATTTCAGGGAAATGGAGGGGTCATGAATGGTTTATGTCGTTAAAATGATTCAGTCCAGACGCATGTCCTTTAAAACTGGGTGTAAAAATATTGCTTACCATGGATACAACTGAATCATGTTTTGTTAATCCAACTGTGAAATGTAACTATACTGTACTTTTGCTGTTGAAGGACTTTTTTCCCTTGTTTTTTCAGTCTAATTTCTTCAGTTAATATTTTGTACATTATAGGATGCATTTATTCAGTACATATTGAAGCCTGCAGTCTTTGTTTTTGTTATTAAATGCCTACTAGGACATAAACACTGGTATCTTAAAAAGTCTTCAACAGCAAACTGGTTAGGACCATCCATGAGACCTGGATATTTAAAAGCACAACACTACTAATTGTTATTACTACAAAATTGAGTTAATATAAATTTCATATCCAATTCTTTTTTGTTTCGTTTGGTTATGTTATGAAGATCATTATCATTTAAAGGGGAAAGGTATCAGAATATAAATGATTATTTTTGGTTCAAAAAGTAGTGAAACTGTTGCTCAAACCTTAGACCATATTTTGCACTTTTTTAATTCAAACTGATCACAGAAACACCCCAGCTATACACTTTCCCTTAAGAGTAATTATCAATTCTAATACAAACAGGTATGGGCTTATGTAAATTAGGAGGTTTCATATATATATATATAATCACTGAATTACTCATACAAAGCAATATTATATTTTAGATATTTCCATAGGGAAATGAAGTAAATAGTTCTAGGCAGTATTTTGAAGGATGCGTGTCATTAACCAAACGTTTGCACACACACAAAAAAACTAAAAGAAATAAATAAAAAGCCATAGTGGCTGTATTGTTTTAACAATATACCTTCCTGCCACAGCATGCTTGGAATGGTTATTGTTAATGATGGGAGCAGACTGTAATAAAATGAAATGTATCTTTCTTACTTTTGAAAAAAAAACAACAGGGAAATTAAATGCACAAAATGTAGTGAATTTTTGGCTTTGTAATTTCTGCTATTAAGTTATGTTTGATGATTCTTAGATGATTGGTAGCAGCTCAGACTAGAATGTCATTAAGGAAAAGAATTGTCATTTGTTTCCACTAATATTTCACACAGTAGTTACATTCAAGCAAAAGACACTAGTTTGTGCATCTGTTGCAAATAAAATTAGAGTGTTTAAGCTCATTGTCCCTGGATGCTGATTACATCAATAGAAATATCAGTAGCTTGTATGGCTCATTTAACACAATTCCTCTGATCAGATTTGCTCTTGCAAAGAGTGCTATTTGTTTCCAAGTTTTCCTAAATATTTAAAAATCTTTCTTTTTCATCTAAAATCCATTTTTCCACCCAGAACTGAATTTCCCAGCAAAAAATAACTTGTACTTATCCAATTAAAAATGGATAATTTTAGACTGTGAAGCTCAGGATCCAAAACTAAGCCTAAACTAAGTGGCCCAGTTTCTCACTGCCATGTGATATGTGTCAGAGCATGTATTAATGCTTAATACTACCAGAGCAAGTCAGTTCAGGTAATTGAAAAGTTTTGCAATTCATGTTACATTTCCTGGAAAAAAAATAAATATTTCAAATGTCACATATAGTGTCTATGCTAAATTATGTTTTAATAGAAAATAAAACAGTTTTAGATTTTTAGACAACATTGCAAAAAGAAATGTCGGTACTGGAAATTCTTACTGTGATTTTATCAGTACTTGAAAATGAGTAATAAAAGGAGGATAACCATGATAATGTTTAACATTTATGAACATCATAATACTCTTTTCTATACGATAAATAAAATAGATTTTTAAGCATGTAGGAACAATATTTATGCACTTACTAAATCAGACAAACTAAGGGATCAAATATAAATTTCTTAACATGGGTTTGAAAAGACATAGTGTATATCTCAAAATAATAAATATTTCTTGCCATTACCTTTCCATATGGATAATTCAGTGTGCTTTTTATTATTTAATAATGACAACTATTAGAGATGTTACCAAGTTATCTAAGCCTGTAGGTGCTTTAATATGATTTAATTTCTTAGCTTATTAGAAAAAAATAAATAAAAATCTTCATATTGGTGTTATAATTTTTTCAGGGGGGTGGGCATCATGGGTTTAGTTACTATGTTCCAAAATATGTTGCTAGATGTATATATGAGATAACCTGTGAGGAACCATTACATTGGAACAATATATTCTTGTAAATATTAGCAGATTTCTTAAAGACATTTTTAACTCCCTAATTTATACTTTACTGTAAGGCGAATGCAAAGCAATTTCATGGTTTAAGCTAATGTGTTGAACAATAATGTAAATATTTTTAAAAGTGTCACTTGCACACTTAGTAAAATTATTGCTTTATGCTTTCTTTCATTTTAGTACAATAAGAGTGACTTAGCAAGGATTTCGAACTACAACTAAATTCATATTTTATTTCTCATTTTAGCCCATTTACTTTTAGAATTTCACAGTTTGAACTTGTAGAATGAAATTATTTATGTATATTTTCATCATCACCAGGAAGGCTGTGTCAGACTGAGCGCTGATTTGTACAGAGCAGTTTGGCCTTTGACTATACTTTTTTAATATATATACAAAGGTTACATCTTACAAAAATATTGGACTTTATCAAACTGTATTGGCTTAAATTTTTCACATTGGATATTTTTGTTTATACCACACAATGAAATTTCTTGCTAATATTTTTGTATGTCTGTATTCTACTAGAGAAGAGTCAATGTCCTTGGTGACTGATGAGAAATGACTGATGTCATCACCTGAGAAATAAACCACAGTGACAAAGTCATTTGCACAGGTTTACAGCTAAAGCCTTATGCCCAGAGCAGCTCCTACAATATTATATAAACTTTGTGATTCATGTGGCATTTGCACGTGAATAGTCACAAAAAGCCATGTCCTAAGAGACAAATGATTTTATGTTTTCAATACGTGGAGTCCCACTAGGAAACATATCATCAGTAAATACTGTATATACATTTTAAAGTATGAATCCACATGTTTCTCGTTGCCACTGTCCAGAAAGGAATCTTTGTATGTGAATAAATGCATGCTGGATCATTAGACTTTATAATGGTATCTTAAGGGAATTGTTAGATCTGTTTTTTAATGCATTTATCATTCTGATCAATCTGTAACCCCCATTTTGGGTTACATCTGCATTTACAAATGAGAATTATGGACTAAAACTATAAATGTACATTTTGGCATTGGAGCTGATTTATCAAAAACAAAAGCTCCTGCTCCCTAATGTAAAAAGATTGTACTAGAAATTCTATTTTATGATCAATAACAAGAAGATGTGCATTAGCCCAGTGAGGTACAGGGTAATTAATCACAATTATCATTTCTAATCACCCACTTGTGTTTAATATTGTTCTGAATTCCAGACTCACCAAGTTAAAATAAGGCTCATCGGTTTCTGTATAGATGCAACTGAAGACATGTGGATTTTGTTTTTTAAATCTTAGGCTGACTTTGTCCATAACCAAAACTAGACTGTACACCCCAGTTTCTATCTGTGGTAATATATATAAACAGAAATTGTTATACTCTGTTAACTGTCTTTGCAAATTTATGAGTTATCAGCGTTATTTTCTGTATTTGGTACTTTTTCATGCTGTAGTTTTCATTAGCCTTATCAAGGGATACCTTGTAGCCTTTCTTGTATGCACATAATGCAACTTTTTTTTGATGATTAGACAAATGCAAAAATGTGAGATGGGCAGGATCACATTAATGTATTCCTTTCCTCCTTGCCATTACAGACAAGGGCAAGGATAAACGGAATAGGTAAATTGTTGACTGTAAATGAGTAGTGTCATAAGAAATATTTTCTGGAATTAAAATATAAAAAATATATAAATATATATAAATATATTGCAGCCAATTTCTGCATGTAAATATAAACTACTGTTGACTAGTGTGTAATTCTTGAAATTGAAATAATGCAATATAAATAAAAGAAATTTAAATGAATATGGTAGTAGTCTTAGACCTTTTTGATTGTAGTGCTCTACGGTAAAAGGTAACCCTAATATCAGTTCACCAGTCTTGCCTTTTAGATATATCATCTGAAAATGATGTTTATTCAGAAGAATATATGAAGAAATATTCAAAACAAGCAATTCTACTATGAATGCTCTCATATAGTCTTCAAACTATGGTGTACTATTTAAAAAGCTATATACAATGCCTCTTGCAATTGAAAAACACTGCATTTGATAAGGAAAACTGACAGAAACCAGATTGCTTCCTGCACATTGTAATGTTTTCACTCTACAACCCTGCCATTTCTTGGTATTGCTGTCTAAAAATCATTCTGAACTGCACAAATAATTTCAGTAGTTTGTTCAAATTCAAATAATGACAAAAGGATAAATGTGAAGGAACAGCATACTTAATATGTTGGTGTTTACTCACGTAGCTGAGGTAAAGACAGCACGGGTCAAAGATTCGCCCTTTCACAACTCCACTGACTCATGAGGATCAAACCAGTGAGGCAGCTGCAAGGGTGAAGTTGGGGTGGAGGGAGGGGTGCTGGAAAAGATGGGCATCAGTATTTATACACAGGAGAGCAGAAGTGCAGGATTAAAATTTGATCTCATCACTATTTTCTGTTCAAAAACACCGTCAGCTCCTACAGTTTTATAGAAATTCTGAGAATCTAGGAAAACAATTAAGGTCTCCATTTTAAAAATCACTATTATATTAATTTCATACAAAAATATTTCCTTTTATGCTTTGATTTTATAATGAAGTTATACTTTTCATAGGCTATTCAAGAGCAGACTTAAATATTTTACAGTTTGAGTCTTTTTTCAAGGGTATCGTAACATGACAAGAAAATAAAAGCTATAGATAAGACACCTGTGATCACTGCTGCATCTGGAAGACTTTTTCTCTTTACTACAACAACAATTGGAGATGATAGCTTTGCTATTTCTAGAAATAAAATGAAATGATATAAATTTGAAAGGATAACCATATTTTAAGTATAAGAGATTTTCTTGAAGCTTATTTGAGATATATCTTCACTCGCTACTGCTTTGTGAAAGGCATTGAGATATTCAGAGTACTTTTTGTTTGACAAATTGTTTAACCTTCAAAGTATTTTTATTACTTTTAAGTATAAAGAAATTGCTGAAAAGTGTCCCGCTGTATTTAGGTACTTTATTTTTATCATATATATTATATATTATATCCAGAGATTCTAAATAATAGCAAATTGTAATGCTCAAGATACTGAAATGGAGCACCACTTGAACAAAAGGATTACAAATGTCCCATTGATCTCCAGAGATTTACACAGAGGCAGGCTACCTAAAAGTCTCATCCACAACTAATTCTCTTAAGACAGTGATGGTGTCAGACAAATGCTCTTCCATTGTGTTTATTTTTGCAATGCTATATATAAGCTTGCTTCATATGGACAAGTACCATTTCTCATGTCTGTTTTCACTCATGTACCATGTGACTTGAAGCTAACATTTTCAAGTCCAACCAAGAGACCCAGCATTTATATAACATCATGTTGTAAAATTGCTAAATTTGTGTTAAGACTGAGGAATATGTGAATTGGTAGAAAAATATCATGTGGATTGGCCTCTAGATCTAGTGATCACAAAATCTGAATAGAAAAACTATTAGAAAAACTAATAGAAAATAGAAAAAACTGAATAGAGTGGGGAAAAAACAGTTTTAGAAGCTCTGACACATTTTCGTATCATTTTCTATCCCTCATAAATCCTTAGAAATAGAATGTTTCTCCTTTTAGTTAGTAAAAATACAATTTGGTTAAAAAAAAAATTGAACTATCCTGTTAGCTTACTACCCCAAAGATTTGATGTCTTTAGTCATTAAGTAATTGCTGATCCAATCAAGAAATGCATTCCTAGCATTTTCAGGTCCAGTAATTTATCAATTGGCCCTCTAATCCACTCAGACACCTGTGTGCTCAGCATTCTAATGAAAGCAAAGTATTCAGCCTTCTGTCACTCATTTGCTAATACTAATTCTTCCATTCCTCCCATGAAAGTTTTATAATCTGTTATTAAGAATGCAGCGCTGGACTTGTTGGATGGAATAGTTCTTAATATCCATAGAAAAAATTAGTCACCCAAAATAGTCAACATATTCCTTTCTAAAATACTTTAAAACCATTAATCCATTTATTTTAAAGAAAAGTTCCACAAAGGCAATTGTTTTTTTTTTTTCAGGCTTTCTGAAAATCTAATCAGTAAAATTTTTCTTAATCCTAAAAATTTGCCTTTGAAACATTCAATTAAATAAAACCAGAAGCCACTCTGGTTCACCTGTTTTTGCAGTCACAGTGATGAATACTTTATACTGTATATAAAAATGACTAAATGGTCTTGAGAATGTAGCCCCTGCTTCAGTCCAACATACTCTCCAAGGTCCAGGCTCAGTGTGAATGTCTGCAATAATTTACAATAGCCAGCAGTAGAAGACATGGTGTGTGATAAAATTCTCACAAATATAATCATGAGCCATGAACAAGTTTTGGCTTGGAGAACAGATATATAATATGGCTTCAATAAACCATGGTTTGCTTTAAAAACATATAGAAACCTAAAAACACATAGATATGCTTGCTAATGGTGAAATTATTGTGGAAAATGTAAGAAGGAAAAATGGAGAATAATGATTAAAATTAAATAAAGAAAATTAAAAGAAAGCAAATGAGAATTTTATTTTGTGATTACTACGTCAGTTTTTAAACATTCTTTGAAACTGATTATGAAGTGAATCAGAGACTTAAAGGTTTGGTTTTGATATGTTTAAATGGATCACAAAGCAAGTCAGTCTGACTGCAATTTAAACATTCAACAGGAAATAAATTATTGTATCTATTGTGAATGTATTCGATAGTGCAAATGTTTAATTGGTTAGGTACATTTGTTCATATTTCCATTTCGAAGAAGATGACAACAAGGAAAACCAGGCTTTTGTGGTTAATATTTGTGGTGTTGGTAAACCAGGTTGGCAGTCTTACCTATGCACCAGAATTGCCAAAAGAGTGACATACAGTACTATGGGGATCAGGGGCAAGATGAGATGTTAAATAAAGGTCCTGACTTCTTGCTCATTCAAGATTCTAGGATAATAATAATAATTATATAGCGATTTTTTGGACACTCCACTGAAAGTGCTTTACAGGTAATGGGGTCTCCCCTCCACCACCACCAATGGTAGCATCACCTGGATGATGCAACAGTAGCCATAGTGTGCCAGAACGCACACATCAGCTATCAGTGGGGAGGAGAGCAGAGTAATTAAGCCAATTCATAGATGGGGATTATTAGGAAGCCATGATTGGTAAGGGCTAATGGGAAATTTGGCCTGAATGCCGGGGTTACACAACTACTCTTTTCAAGAAACACCCTAGGATTTTAAATGACCACAGAGTCAGGACCTCACTTTTACGTCTCATCTGAACGACTATTTACAGAAGTGTCCCCATCACTATACTGGGGCATTAGAACCCACATGGAATGCAGGAAAATTAGGGAGTAAGTATACATTTACACAAAGAGACAAATTGGCATAAATTTAGCAAAGTGCAAAATAATCTATAAAGCTGTCACAAAGCTCACCATTTTTGCCTGGTTGGTTTTAATATATCTTACTTAACATAAGACTACAATGAAGATGAGCTTTTTCAGACCATCTAGACCTGGGGTTCATAACCTGGAAGGTGACACAACAGGCAACAAAAACAGAAACAACGAAAGGTTAACACACACTAGGGCGGTAAACAGGACACGTAAGCAGAGTCAGGGTGGTTATACTTCAAAGGACAATAACAAAGGTAAACAATTAACTATTGTATACACCTGCACGGTTAAGACTATTTACATTAGCAGGATGACTTAGTGGTCACTCTGCGAGCCCACAGACCATCCCCCGGATGCAGCTCCCAGCCTGCTTTGCGGTGCGCCCGGCGAGGACGCTTCATTAGTTTCAGTTGGGTAAGCCACGGTTGCATTTATATTTGTATCACTTTTTTTGCGCAAGGTAGTCATGATTAGCCTAGGAATGGAGCGTTTTTAATAGGTGGCACTGGAAGAGGGAGAGCTTAAGATAATGTGGAGAAACGCACAGCAGAAAGACAAACAAATTGAGAAAAATTTACGAAAAGTACCTAAAGTACGGATATACACAGAAAAGTGATGGAGAGCATGCACGATCGCTGTGTGTAGTTTGTGGCGAAGTGTTGGCTAAGGAAAGTCTCAAGCCCTCTAAACTGCTACGCCACTTTCAGACCAGACACTCGACCTTGCTGTATAAACCTGTTGAGTTTTGGATTGCCAAACCTGGGATGCCACACATGTTAGGTGAGACTTTTTTCTTACCGTGCGCAAAGGAAACGGTTTCAAGCATGTGTGGGGAAAAGCGTTGCAGAGCAGCTAGCAATGATACCAGTGTCAGATACCGTGTCTAACCACATTGGGCATACGGCAAGAGATGTGGAAGAGGAAGTGATCGCTAAGATAAAATCTAGTGTGCATTTTTCTTTACAACTTGACGAGACCACTGATGTCTCCGGAGATGCACAAATGCTTGTTTTGTTGAAGAGGGAGAAATTAATGAGGATTTTTTGTTCTGTCATCATCTTCCCGAGTGCGCCACTGGCGATCAACTTTTCGTTTTGCTGGACACATGTACAGTACGTGAGCATGAAATTGACTGCAACAAGTGTGTGGGAATCTGCTCAGACGGTGCATGAGCTACAGTAGCTGTTCGTACTGTAAATTCCATCAAGGCCAGTGAAACAAGCACACGACTTTTAAAGATTATTCCAAAAATTAAGCATAGGATCACTGGAGAGGCAGCCTTTTGCTACTATGCGCTCAATCTGTGGAATAGTATTCATAAAAATATTAAGGAGGCTGGCTCTGTGGATATTTTTAAACAGCAGCTCACAACTTATTTTTTTACTCTTGCTTTTATTTGATTTTTCATATAATTTCAGTGCTATTTGTATTGTTTGTGCACGGTTCTTTTCATTTGTTATTGTTGCTAATTTTAAGTTTCTTAAAGTGTTACTTTTTTGTAACAAGCACTTTGAAATGAAAAGTGCTATATAAATACAAATAATTATAATTATAATTATTATTAGGTAGGCTTACAATTTATGCCACGTGATGATTTTTAAATCTGTGGGGGGGTCACAGAATTTTTTTATTCCCAAAAAAGGGTTGCACTCTCAAAAAGGTTAAGAACCCCTGATCTAGACCATTCACTTGCTAGTAGCAAACTAATTGGGGGCTTTCATGTAGACAGTCTTAAAGAAGCCATGGTCTCAGCCTTGGCAACATGCCTGGGCAGCTTATTCAAATCTTCCTCAATCCTTCAAACACTTCTTTCATTTAAACAGAATTTATGTCTTCCCCAAGGAAGCTTCTCTTTTTTTATCTAATGTCAGTGCTTCTCTTCCACCTTCTAATTTGAATTGTTCTGGTGTCCTATTTTTTTTCTTTTCCATTTTTTTTTGTTTCAACCATAATACAGTCTTCTTGCAATATGTCTTATCCATTAAGATTTTCATTCCATCACTCTCTTAATGATGATCCATAATAAGAAAAATGCACGTTTGTTTTTTTTTCTCTTTTAATTATATTCTCCATTATATATAGAGAATCTTGTGATTCTCTGGAAATTTTGTACCATTAGTGCCATTTAGTTAGGAACTAAATGTTTCCAATGATAAAGAATATATTATATTTTGGTGCTGCAAAAATGTAATTTTTTGTATAGGTAAAAGTGGTACGAAGGATCTCAATTTTATCAGATTTACACAGAAATTAATTAATGAATAATGAGTGATGAGTGAAGACTTTGAAACATTATTTATGAATTAGAGAAAGACTTGTGTTCCTACTCATCTGTATGGAACAATTTTTATACACCAGCAGTTTTTTATTATCCCCCCAACATATTTCTTATTAAGCATATGTTGAAAGAGGAATATTGTGTAGAATGCCTTTAGGGAAGTTAGGTTTGATAGAACAGTGAATTTCCATCTCGATAGCATAAATGATTCCTTTGTGAGAAGAGCCCCATGTGTTTTCTCCTTCTGGGCGATGCATTCAGTGGAGCAGTCCTAATTAAAAAATAAAAATCTTCTGTAGCATATTACTACAGTTAAGCTGACTCAGTTTACATAAATGGCTTACCTTCCAAATGAATGACTTGTGATTTAATAATATAGAAGCCTTTTGAACCTTTTCGTAGGGTTTACCCTGTGCCTAAACTATAGCAGTGTTAAGAATTGCTCCTTAGATGTATACTGGATACTATATTAGAAAAAATAAATACAAGTTAATATTAATGTAATCTCTAAATCTTCCACATTTATCCAAACTCTACATTTGTATCATTGTCTGCTAGCGTTTTGATTCTGTTTACATTCTGGACTGCTCTTCTGGGACATTTGGGTTTTGGTAAATGGGGTCCACGATGATGTTCTTGTGCTGCTTTGAGTGTGAGTCCCTTGTGGATGAGAATGTGTTCTGTCTGGAAGATAAACTTGCTGAAGGGAAGAAAGAGGTCCAAGCACCCTAAATATTGCAAAGTGGCATGGCTGGCTACAGAAGCTGAAATTCTCCTGTATTTAGTGCTCCCTGTTACGGCGAGTTATTACAAACCCTCTGCAGGTCTTCAAGAGGGTCCGAATGACTATGAGTCCGAGAGGAGTGAGGCAGCAGTGTGGTCAGTAGTTGCAGGCGAGGTCAAATCCGGATAGGGAGAATAGCAAGGCGAACAAATCCGAGAGGGATGAGATGAAAGGGATGTTGAGAGGTCCACGGCTAGAAGAGTCTTTGTAACGGTGGTCAAAGGTAGAGGACGTTGCGAGCTCAGGAGGCAGACAGATTCCTAATAACATGCAATGATTCGGAGTGAACGGAGGGTTTAAATAGTGAAGGAAGGGGTGTGGAATGGAAATTGGATAATGAGGGTTAATCGATGCCAGCTGCACCCGTAACACTAACCATCTGAGATATATGTAAGTGACAAAACTGAAAATAAAGAATGCCGAACAAAAACATAATTGTGATCAAGCAGTCATTTTGATTAATGCACTTATCACTAGAATTATACCTTTACAAGTTTGGACTTAAACTGACCTAATGATATGTGGGGAGAAGCAGTTTTCATTAAGGCCATGTTTTAGAACGTGGTCAATAACACTGTATGGCAATAAAGTCATTGCAGCAACTTTTCGGAAACCAATTTGAGTGAAAAACTCTACTTGTTGGGGTTTCTAAATCCACATTGAACAAACTCCAGTATGTCCAAAATTCAGCAGCCAGAATCCTGACCAGGTCTAGTGCAAGTGATTACATTACTCCTATCCTGGAGTCCTTGCACTTGCTTCCTGTCAAGTTTCTTGTCAACTTTAAAATCCTCATGCTCACCTATAAGGCTCTGCATGGCTTAGCACCTCAGTACCTGTCTGAACTATTATTGCCCTACTCCCTACCTCACAACCTTTGCTCTTCTAATTCTGGTCTCCTATCTGTCCCCCAAGCCTGTCTACGTTGTATGGGTCACATAGCCTTCTCCTGTTATGCCCCCAATCTCTGGAACTCAATCCCCAAGGATATCGGAGAGTCACCTTCTCTAAACTCCTTCAAATCCTGACTCAAAACCTTCTTCTTTAGACAAGCCTTTACTTAACTGGTTCTGTTCTTTACCCCCCTACTTCTACTGTATTCAGTACCTCCATCCACTGTCTCCTCTCTTTGTGTATTCTTATCATGCATGTCTTGTGTATTTTTTTATTGTTGTTGTCATTCTGTAAAGCGCTTTGAGAAGCCACCTTTAAAGGTGCTATATAAAATAAAGTTTATTATTATTATTGCATCAGCCTCTGCCCTGGTGCTGGCAGAAATACTTCTAATCCAGACTCTGGGCTGAGGACTTTCACTTATATTTTTCACAGTTACAGTTCCAGACTCAGGGCTGAAGTATTTCTCAATTAATGTTTAGTATTTGTCTATCTGCACTGTGATTGATGGTCATCCTCTCCAGTATGTAACCTGACTTGCACCCATTGTTTGTCGGAATAGGTTCCGTCCCTCAACCGCCCCCAAGCTGTATTGAATAAAACAATTAGAAAATGTATCAATGGATGTTTAGTGTTTTGAGACTAATTCATATAGATAAGATACTGTTTTGCATAGGCATTTATTTAAATTAAGATACAAGTATACCTGTGTAACAGAATAGATAATGCATTTAAAACTGAACTAATGTCCATATTTTTTCTTAATATTATAATATGGCCTGTTGCATAGCAGATGAAAATGTATTGCATATTGTGTGCTTGACTTAAAAACACAACAGTCTATTTGTAATAGAAGATCCTCTTACGTAAATGCCAATCGTCTTCTTTAGAAGACAAATGAGTATGAGTCAAATGCCCTTATGTAGGTTGGCTTGGCTTTGATATAAAGGAAATCTATGTAAACCCTAAACAAGGCATATCCCTTGGCACATCCATCCAATATTCATGGATTTCACAGCATTTAAATCAAATGTTAAAAAAGGCTTGGTGTTGCAGATGGTATACAATTCTAATTATAAGGATGCTTAATCAAGTATTTTCCAAGGTCATACTAACTTTCTCAATACATGTATTCAAACTTTTATCTGCCTTGCTTTTGTTCACTTTGTCCCAGGATATACAGTACCGTGCAACATGCAGCTTAAATGTTTGCTTTTTAACAAGTCTAACTTAGACTGTAAGGTGCCTGCAGCTACTCAGAGCAACATAAGCTTCAGTAGATTTCAAGACCTTTCAAATGCCCTATAAGACAAAGGAGAATTGTGTTCATTAACATACTCAAGATACTATCTTTGTTTGCTTTATTTTATTACAAAACATCCATTCCATGAATGGGGAAGTGCCACATTGCTGTCCTTTTCGAGTATACAGTATATAGAACAGTTGTCAAGACAGACCCTGCTACTTCAGCCAGCATACATTTCATATCCTCCAAGGCTGAAATAGCAGTCATTTATTATTTTTTGACTAGTAGGCCTGTGAAGACTATTTTGACTTGACTTGAACAGGTAATCAGTAAATTAATGTTATGAAAATACCCCAACACTGCCTTTCTTTGAACATACATTAACTATTGCATTATTGGATGGGGAACAGAAAAAACATTAGTTTCAATGTGACACATGAGTACAGTAGTTAGAATAAAACAGAGAAGGAAGGTCTAAAAACGAAAAGAGGCCTTGGAACCCAATGAGGGCCAGCTAGGTTATAACATTAACACAGAAGGAGTAGGGACCATGAAATCAGAAGAGGCACAAATCGTCAATGTCTAGAGCTCTCTCACGTGGTGGACTGTGTTCAGCAGGCAAATGTTTTTCAGTAAAGAGGGACTATAGATTCATCAAGTGAAGGGGCTTGAAAGGAAGAAATAACCACACCTCTAATTCAATAGGGAGATTCCACAGTGCCACCAATGCTTATGGTATGGACATCCACCCACCAAGGCTAGATCATTTGAACAAACTATCCCCATATCTACCCTATCTTAGTAGGTTGTTATAAGACCAGTGTACTCAGGGGCAAGATGAAGCTTTATCAAATTAATGTATCAGAATGAAAAATACAGTAGGACAGTTGATGCTAGGCAAAAATAAGGACCCCGACTCAAGGTGTGATAATGTCCGGTACACATGTACCCTGTAGTCTGTACCCAAGAAGGTGAAGTCACTCAGGACACTTCCTTCAACCATTCATTTTCCAGAGTACCAATCTCCACCACAATGATTAATAGTTAAGGCTCGTAGATTAATGGGGATTCCCGAGCCATTTAGCAGATCCAGGCTGGTAATTGCCAAGACCTTGGCAGAACTTAGAACTTAGAAATTTTAATTTGCCAAGTACAAAATATACAAGGAATTTCTCTTGGTGCAGGTGTCAACATAAATTCCAATAAAATAAAAGAAAACACCTATGGATAAAAACAAATCTCAGTGATATGTACAATTTAAAAGTATATACAGTTGAATAACAAAATGTACAATCAGTACTTCATATATTTACACAAATATATGCGGTATAGTATAGTAGGGTTCTTAGCCAGGTTTGAGAGGCACAGACTTCTGGCATGATGTTTATCCGCTAATAGGGTAGCAAACATGGCAACAGACATAGTGCAAATGCCCAGGATTAATGGGCACTAAAAATGAGAAAGAGAACAACAACCCCTGTAGACAGCAAAGTCCAGTTCATCCCAAAGCTGAAATATTGGTGCCATACACACATCAAAAATAGGCTGGGAACTGCCAAAGTGCAGCAATCAGCCAAGTAGGTCAATATCATCTGTAAGTAAAGGGGATCTAGAGCTAAGTCCATGTGCTTGAAAGACATCCAGCTTGATAGGATACAACCAAAGGGCAGAAAGCAAACAAGTGCATAGCAAGTGATTCAAAGAAAGAAAAAAACTTCTGCAGGGCTGAAATCTAGTGGAGGTTGGTAGGCCGTCAACCAATCCTGGTGAAGTACCATCGACCAGTTCCTTGTGTACAGGCAGACCCTGTACACCACCTCTGAAAATCTCTCCAGTACACTTCACCATTACGTCCAGGGAGGTGCTAATGTAGTATTCTGCACAGTCCTTTTTACACCTGGGGCAGAACACCCATACCTGATCTCTTGGGCCAAAGAGCTTCCCTATACCTCTTAGGTCATAGTTTCTCTTTTTCTGGTGGACCCACCCCAATCAAGTGGGAACTGGTGGGCGCCCTCTATCCTCTTCAGAAGGACTGGCATATAGTCCAGCTCAGTATGGCTTGAGGATTCCCTCCTGTCCAATGCCAGGTCCCCAGGAGTTTTTAGCTCCATCCTAAACATGAGGGCTGCTGGTGTGCAATCAGTTGACTTCTTCATCAGTGGCCTACCCCAAAGTACCATCCAGTGCAACATGGTGTCTGCCACGGTGTGTGCACTGTTCAGACAGTGCATAAGTCTCCAGCCACTTCATGAAATAGTCCATGGCCACAGGAATGAAATGATTTCTGGCATCAGTGCATGGAAAAGAGCCTAGGACATCCAATCCTACATTCTTCATTCGGCACCATCGGCTGCATGAAGGTTAATGTAGCATTACATAGGCCAAAAGACAAGCCACAGCACCCTCCCCCCCCTCCTCCAGGAAGAATACAGTCTTGGCCAATCCTCTGGAGCCAGCTCCATCTGCCAATAGCCACTGAGGGGGTCCCCCAATGTGGTCTAAGGACTTGTCAATTGTTAGAAGTGGGCAGGCATTCCTTCCTAGTCATCTGATAAGTTACTGGTAGTCCACACAGAACTGGAAGGAGCCAGTCGTCCTCTAGAAGAGTCCTGGCCTGAAGAGCAATGAGCTGTCTGAGGACCAAAGTTAATCATGGCTCCTTCTCTGCTGCCTGCCACTTGGCCATAGCTAAATGTTGGGGGCAGGGGCAGGGGGCAGCTGGATGGGTGCAACAGTCTCTGTTTTGATATAGAGTTGTACCAAGCTGATATGATTGCAGTCCTTGGCATGAGTTGCAAAGGATTACTGGAAACCCCATAGAAGCTCTTTAAGCTACTGCTACTGTCCTGGACTGAGGCCAAGCCAGCTTCATCGCTACAGATCTCCTACGGCCCTCTTGGTGACCTTGAACCAGTCTCTGAATGAGTGACATTCCCACCTTTCTGTTGGCCTCAATAAGAGGGCATTTCTTATATCTTCTGTGGGGGACCTGGACTCCCCACCCCCTGAAGGGTTTGCTATATATAAATGGACACATAACAGTGGGAATGTACTTCTGTCTAAGGGTGCCTCTTATCCATAGGTGACCATACCAATATTTGGATACTCATTGTAGTCATCCAGCTTAAGATAAATAAGATGCTGAGCCTGTGAATTTTATCTCTATGCCAAGAATAGGTTTTATTTGTCATAACCTCAAATAAATGTATAGCTGTTACATTACATTTTAAATGACAGCAAACTTGGAAAATACCTTATCTGATCATTTAACTTAAATGCTAAATAGTAATGATGAAATGTGTCAAAGCCATTGGAATTTGACTTTTGTAATGCCACTAGCCATTCTCTCAAGGAATTTTTAGCAAAAGATAGTTGGACTTTATGTTTAAAAATACAAATGTATAGATTGCTTACAAACAGATTATTTTATACAAGTTGGTTGCAAAGGAAAAGTTTTTTTGGTGGTTTGGAGAAGTAAAAACTCGAGACAAAGATTGATGTGTTCAAAATAATTCAACCAGGAACTGAGGAACAAAAGTATGGGAAACAAATACAAAATACAAGCTGAATTACTCCTTATGGTAATTTTCAGTTTCAGGTATAATTAATTTATGTAACATTAGTCATATACCATTTATGACATCTGACTTTGCAGATAAGATTTCCAAAAAGCCACAGATTTTGGTCTGGTTTTGGTCACAATTTAGTCATAGAGATACTAATATTGTTTTGCAAATGAAAACCAAATGTTTTATCTCTACTTTTGGAACTACATTAAAAATACTTTTAATTACCTTAAGTCAATGCAGTTGCCTGGCGTTTTCTAGATTGCTAGCAAAAACCACTTATTACAACCCCATAAATATTATTCAGTGTCAACACTCTCATACTACATCTGGATTTAGATGAAACAGGTATAGAGAATGGGTGTAGCTGTTTTATAAGGAAGCTCAACTTTTTAATAAGGAGAAGATAGCTTTTTGTGTCTCACTCCACAATATAAAGGTGCTGTCTTGAATGCTTCTGGAAGAGCAACATTCTCTCAGGTTCAAAAAAGCCTCTGCATAAATATTGCAGGACTACCTCCAAAGGATCTGGAATAACACTGCCATTACAGGACCATGCTTAAACCCAGTTTGGATAAAAAAACATTTACATGCAAAGCACAGTCTTAAACCTGTACTGTAAGTCTTTTTTTCCTCAGCAAAAATATAATTTTCTCAGTCTTTTTTTTTACATTAAAAAGAGCACATGCACATGTTAATTGGGTGCCTGAAGCAGAATAATTAAAAGTTTAAACCTGATTAAAGCAAGAAAACTGTCAACCACAATTTTTATTGTGCTGTTTCGAGGGACAGTAGTCCTGACATTTACAGAGAGAACATGGCGTGTGAAAAAGAGGGGTCCCAGGGGGATTATGTTTCCTCTAAGTAAGCATACCATATTTTATTAAAATAACAAGAAAAAAGGTTTGGTGAAGTAAATTAAGACAAAATAGATTTGTAATTTGTAAGCACAGGAAAAATAATCCTCATCAACATCCTAGTGATAATGAATGCACTGCACCCCAGGCTAGGCTTGTTAAAATAACAAGTTATTATATAAGTGTGTGCTGCTGAGCCATTGCTGGTACCTCTGCCCTGCCTGCTAATGAGGTATAGATACCTAAGTCACATTGCAATGAATGCTGTCACATTGGTAAGCAGATGCTGCAATGTGCAGACTAACCACGTTTTGCAGCAGTGCAAAATCAAAGGTTTCTTACTGATGTTATACAGACTGCAAATAGAAGTGGGTGGAACAGAGGGGGGGGGGGGAGAAGCCACATTACCATTTTTTTCTTTCTATGCTTTGCTTTCTTTTGTTTCATCCCATTGCCCTTTTAAAAATCAGCAGAATTTCTTTTCTTTTTATTATTTTGCAGCTGTATCATGTTTGATGGATAACATGGTTATGCCCCCCTTTGAGATTACCCTTTGTGCTTTGCATTGGCTGATGAGTGGTTTGTTCTTATTTGAAAGACTAGAGGGAAATAAAAGGGAAGTGCATAATTTATTTATCTGTTTGCTTCTGAGCTACGGCACCTGTGCAATTCTAGGGGAAAAACAGGTTGGTCATTAATGGAAGCACAACAACCGACTCTTATGAGCCAATGTCTCTAACACAGGCAAAACACTGTTAGAGACTGTTCCAAAAGGAACATGGATTGGAAAGGAGGGATGAAAAAGGAACATAAGGTTTAACATAAAAGTTAAGTTTGTGTCGGAATACTGCAGCTGGTCAAAGCGTAATGTTCAGTGGAATAGGAGAGTATTTAGGATAGAAGATACAGTAGAAGCACACCAAGCAGAAGAGATTAGAAAGAGAACACAAAGTCCTCAGCTCAACAGGCAAGGGAAAGTTAGGAAGAAACAAAGAAGGCAGAAAAGCAAGATTGGCATTCACTTAAAAAGTCTGATAGCATTTAAGGCAACATTAATCATGACTTTTGGGGGACAAATACATCTTTTTGGGGGACAAGTAGAAGAGGTTACCTCTTCAGACCATGTGACTATATCACAAACTGTGTCCAGCATGGAGCCACAACATACCTATTTTCTGTCTTACTTGAAGTTGGGGTGGTGTGATTTAGGGATCCTAGAACCCTCACCTAAAGTCACCAATGGTGGAATAGGAGCCGTAGCAGCCCAATAAACTGAACAGAAAATGGATGTTTTTAGCAGGCATAAAAATTGGAAGGTATATTGACGCGTTTGCATTCACTTAATCTTTTCAAGTACAGAGCTTTATGAATCCACACAGAATCCAGTTTTTTTCTTTCTACACCTCCTAATCTACAAAATCAAAGTCTTTTAGTGATTTTTTGTAGCTGTCACATTAGACATTATTCAGGGAGACGTTTAAAGTAGGACATTGGAGGGTGAAGTTAATTAAAAAATCCTTTAGAGAATCCTCTTGATGTGCTTCCCATTATAAAATGTAATTTAATAATTTATTTACAGTATGTAAAAAGGCTTTAAGACTGAGTTTCCAAAAGACTGAAAAGATAAAACATCATGTTGACCCTGTATGAAAATAACAAATACACCAAAAACAAGGCAATGCTGTTTTGACTCATTACAGCATCACATTCTGAACCTATTGGGTCTTAGAAATGATCTTTTTGTAGTCTAGAAAACATAATATTGGATAACATTAAAAATGCTACCTTTTCCAGTGGTTTAAGTAGGCTTAAACATGGCTAAAGGATGCCTGAATAAACTATTTTATATTGCATTATTAATGTTTCTTCAGGCTAGCATTTTCTAAATGATTTGCAGTAAAATGCATGCATTAGTCTACTCCAGTGTACAAAAAAAAAGATATTAATGGGTCATATGTGAAATTCTTAAAAAGATGCATAATATTGCTAACAGGAGCAGGAAGTATGAGTGGTATAGCGGTATAGTGGTACACAGCCTTCTAACACTAGTGTCCTGGGTTCAGTTCCCAAGGTGATATCCGTGTGGAGTTTATATGTTCTCCTCATGGTTATGTGGGTGTTTTCTAGGTGCTTCGGTTTACTCCCTCAGTCCAAAGACGTTCGAGGGAAAATTGGCCCTGGTGTGAGCATGTGCATGTTTGTGTCTGTGTGTCGCCCCTGCGATGGACTGTCGGTGTGCACTTGCTCAAAAACCAATAGGCCACTGACATCCAGACTTGCTAGGTATCACTCTAGTGACAAGGCAATGCAACTAAATATGCTTGAATGGGCTTCCAGGGTGGGCACTGGCCACTGTTTTGTTTTTCACAATCCAAGCTGCCACTGTTAAAGAATAGATTCGGTATTTAACTTCAATCTGGCAGGTCCATCCCTGGAACAATAGGATTTCAATTTCTAATAAGTAACAACACTGCACTGAACTCACTTTTTTTTTCATTCCTTTATTTTACTATTTCATAAGAATGCAAGTTATTTGAAAGAAAACTAGTTATCTTAGTCTAGTTTGCTGTTTCAGTTATTTAATTATATTATACTGTATATGGAGAATGATTTTATTTGATTAATGGTTATTTTATTAATACTGGCAGTTTGTTTATTCATTGGCCTAGTTTTCCTTAGTTAATATTTAGTATTTAGTATTTAGTATTTGTCTGTGTGTGCCCTTCGATTGCGTTGCGCCTATTGCTTGCCAGGATAAGGTCAAGCGCTCCCTGTTCTGGATAAAGCAGTTAGAAAATGGATGAATGGAGGAGCAGGAAATACTTGTAACATCTTCAAAGAAAAGTTCTCTTTCAAAAAGCATTTCTTAGCAATGCAAGTAATACATTGATAAAAACAGTGTAAAGATTCTTCTTATTGGTATGTGAACAACAAAAAAAGCCGGATTAGTCAAAATCAGTTTAACGATGGTAAACAAAAGTACTTCTAAGCAAGATAAATTTCAAAGCAACACAAGTCCATTCTATCTCCCAACAATTGACATGACAATGAAGAAGGCGATATACAATCTAAAAGAAAATTTACAGGCCAAAATTACAACCTTATATTTTTAGCAATACCAATTTTACAAGTTTTTAAACATTATAACAATTCTTTTACCTTGTACCTGACAACTAAGAATGGAAAGTATAACTTTACCTGCAATTTAAATTTCGGTCAACCACTTACGTAAAGAGTGGAACATAAAGTAAAGTCATTAACTGGGTAAGTCATGCATAGATAGATAAATACATAAGTAAAGCTGTATTATTTTTTATAATTGACAGTGTTTTTAAAAAAGATTCATTAGTTAAAAAAAATATTGTTTAAACTCTACTGTGTTTGTATTATTGTATTATTCTTTCTTTTGAAAACTGAAGGGCTTGCCTTGCTTCAAACATCTGTCAGTTGACCACGTTAAACTGGAAAGCCACAGCTTGTTCTCTCCCAGACTGCCTTGCAGTTAAGCTCCAGTCTTGTTCTGAAGAGATCGCCACCTTGGAGGCATACTATATTATAATACTCATTCAATCATCAGTCCTTTGACTTCCGTCTCAGTATAGCTCCCACACTCTCCGAGCTGTGCTAAACGACTTTGCATTTTTGCTGCTGGGAAGATATTCAATTCAGGCTAACCTGAGACTGTAAAGAGTGAGCTGTGGTTAACGGGGATCTCAAACTAGGAAGACTTTAAAGGCAGGTGTACAACAAAGGCACATCCCCAAGCCAAATCAGATGTCGCATATTTGTATTACATCCAAATTCTGAAAAGAGTGGTTTAATTTTTATTTTTCTAATATTAGTTTCTAGGGTAATAATCAGTTCTTCTTTGACATACTGTATTTGATATAATAAAATAAGAGATATCAAATCAATATGCAATATCAGGTCCTGACACCTTCTAGCTATTAGCTTGCCAAATATTAATAATAATTACACAGTCCATAATCAGGAAGTACAGAGTGTAACACGACACTTGTGGACTTGAATTCACTGGCACGGCTTGGTAACTATTAGTAAGACTAAAAACGTTTATTACAATAAGACAAAAACTATGCAAAACACAGAATGTTTCACTACTATTATTTACAGATATTAACTCACGGATTTGTACCATAGCTCTGCCTTTAACAGATATAAAAACACAGAATTCTATAATTTAGACAGAAATAAACACCTTAGAAGGGATGTGCATCTTATCCCGAGGAATACATTACTCTCTGAAAACAGATGCTAAATAATTGGCTACCTATTTCCCTATTCCATATTTGAAACAATACTGTATGTTATTAAGCAATGAGAAATGTTTTTTTAACCTGTGTATTCCACAATCATAACATCAGAACTTCCAACAAGTCAATTTCTTATGAGTATAGTATTCTCCCAGTGCTCAGATTCTGGTTAGTCTAGTCTTCCTTTCTTCTTCCTGTTTCTTGCCTTTGTTGTTTGTGTGTCATACTTGAATTGTCATCCTGAATTGACTCCTGCTTTGTTCTATGTCCCATCCCCATGATGACTGATGTAATGACCTCAACCAGAATGATCCGCTCACTGTTAAAAATTGATGTTATGAGGTTGATGTCTTAATGCTTTAACCAAGTTAATGACTAATACTGCTATTAAATCATCTTTACTGTCTCAAGGACCAAAGACAGCTGCATTAACAGTTAGAAAATGTCAGTTCGATCCTTCTTTTAAAATGGAGTGTTTTTCTTGGGATCTCTTTAGCTGCACCCAAAAACGATTATGGAAGGATGGATAGTTAACATTTACTGTATGTCGAAGTCAAATCAAGAGAGCAGAGAAAGAACATTTTAAGGATTCATTATGGTGTGCAGAAATGTGTTTTGAATTATTGTTTTTTTTCTTAAACAAGTTAGCAAAGAATTTAGAGGACTATTAACAGAAGAGTTTTTTTTTATAATAAAGAAAACTGACTAGAAAAAAACTTCTTAACTAGTTGTTTCCCATTCCTTCTTAAACAGATCATGGCCAATCATTATTTTGACAAATGGAAATTAACAACTGAAGTCTAGGAGGGATAACAGCAAAAGGTCAATCTCACACAGCTGCACCTAATCACTATCACCACCAAAAAAAGCTATAAATACTGAACTCCTACTTCTCGCTTCGCATTTGTGTCAAGCATCCCTCCTCCTCCCCATGTCCACTTTTCAGGTACTCCTTGGTTCATTCAGTATGAATGGAGTTTGAGCCTCTTTGACCTATGATTGGAAGGCCACCCATCATCCAAACAGGTTAAGCTTGACTTTCCTCACCAAGTATTCTAAGCATGCACAAGGACTCTTGGATGTTGTTGTCCCATCTGAAATATTTAATATAATTTTTTAAAGGGTGACACTAACGTTTGGTTTCGTTACATTAGGAATTCTCATTTTTCTCTTTTGTTGTAAAAAAAATATTTCTATCGTTGAACTGTCAATGGAATGTAACTCTTGTGACTGTATGCTCAAAAGAGATATGGAACATGGATTAATTTAGCTAATCTTTAAAGACAATGGATGGAACAGGCTACCCTGTAATAAAAAAGAAAAAGTATTTGTAACTGTCCAAATATAATCATATAGCTTTTTATGACTATATTCTTAACTGGCTGTGGATGAAAAACTGAATTTCATCTTCTGTTCTAATTATTATGTTATCACAATAAAACTCTGATATGTTTGCTTTCTGAAAGAAATGCAAGTTAGATAATAAAGGATAATTGCGGCATATGTACCTGCCTCTGACATCCCAAACTGAGTGAAAAATGATATAGTAAAAGGTGCAAGCAGTCAAGCTGACAAGTATTTGTCATTGTTCAGAGATTCCATTGCTTAGTTTTACTTCTCTGTATAGCATGTGTCCTTGGTATAGATAATGTTATTTTAGACTTACAGATGTGAATATGTAGAGGTTACATCAATAGAAATTCTTTGAACACTTCAAGATTAATGCCAAACTGTCAAGATTTGAAACGAAGCCAGTAAGCGCAGAAAACCAGAAATAAGTTAAAATAATAACAGTCAAATCCACTGTTGTTCAAAATGTACCATCCTGAAAACTAATGTCAGTAATTTACAACAAGTGAGTAAAAACAATACTGCATTAGCAGTCAGGCGAACAGGAGAGCAACAGCAGGTGGTTGTGTAACCATGTGTTGTAAAGAGTGTTGCAGTGGGGGAAATCGAGTGAGAAACAGGGAGATTGATAATGAAACATGAGCAGTAACACTAATAATCCTGAAATTTATCATGTTTTCATGTTATTTTAAAGCTGAGACCAAGTCAATACACCAGTCAATTTGTTCAAGTTTCAAGAAGAAGTAATAGTTATGTGCTCTAAATCATTTACAATTTTTATAAAGCTTCGGTTGTGTTTTGGTCTATAGGATTTTATGAATGGACAAAAGTTCAGTACAGGGAAGAACTGTGGTAATTCTTGGATTTTTCTTGGGTTACAATTAAAGTTCTATCTAGGTAATATTTGTGTTTCAATTAGGATTAATTATATGACTTAAATGTATTTTAGTGCTATCCTGTATGGCTTTTAATTGGGACAGATTTAGCATTAGGCCTTATAAGAGCCAGAACACAAAAATGGTTCATACTACAGTTTGAAGCTAAGATTAATCAGGGTGTTACACTCTCTTAATCTAAACATTTAAAACAGTCATAATCCTACTTTTAATCACAGTTGTATATTTTTCTCACCTGAACTCTATCTTTTTCAAATCCATAACACTAAGATGGACGCTTTCTTTAATCTACTGTCTAAATGAGCTATTGGGATAGAAAATACTATTTCACAACAAACCAGCTGCAGTCTGTGTGTTGTTAATGTGACTTTTGAGCTCCTGGAGAATGTTATTTGAAGAATCTGGGTCAGTCCAATATACTGTAGTTAAGGTTTCAGATAGTATTTTGAACTGGGTCTATCATTATAGTTTTATCAAATTACCCATAATTTGTTTTTAGAAATGAATATAGCTTTATGAATTATGATCTTGATAAATTAACAAAGTTTTTTTTTTTCAATTCAAGAGCAACATTAATTTAAAACATCCAAACAGATATTTTCAGATAGTATTTTGAACTGGGGTCTATCATTATAGTTTTATCAAATTACCCATCATTTGTTTTTAGAAATGAATATAGCTTTATGAATTATGATCTTGATAAATTAACAAAGTTTTTTTTTTTCAATTCAAGAGCAACATTAATTTAAAACATCCAAACAGATATTTACATTGCTGCTCTCTGGTGTTTTAAAACAAATATTTCTGAAATGAAATATGAAGTATTGATAACACTGAGGATTTCTTGAGGAAATCTAAAATGAATGTGAATAATTCATTCTATTTCAGACATTAAACTAAAGTACAACAAACATTTGCATTTTATTTTAAGTTCTTAGATCAAATATTTGTATACCATTTTGTAAAAATAGCCTGATTCTTTATTGGAGTAACATTAAAAGTTTAAAACATTAAAACATTAAAAGTTTTACTTAATGATAATCTCAAGAGGTCAGGCTACAGTACAGAGCTGCTATGCTTGAGAACACTCTGAATCTGTTTCTTTACAATAAATTCATGTAAAAACAGGCTTGTCCTCGCATGACAGTGTCTGAATCAGCTGGGCAGCCTACTTTTCACAATAAGTGTAAAAGAAACTGAACAAATAAAGCAGAGAAGAAATCCTCTGGTGTACCTTGCTCTTTTGTGATAGAACAGAGTCAAGCTCCAATGATAATATGAGACTGAGAGGGAAAAAATGCATGTGCACAATCACTGGAGAAGAAATAAGAAACTCTTAATGCACTCCATAGAGAATTGAATACTTGAATTTACAACAGTACCTTTTTAAAGCACAGCTCTGGGCTTTTCCCAGCACACTTCTTGCAGGCTCCCCAGCCCAGCTGCCTGTGCAGCTGGGAACATGTGAATCTACGTTCCACGTTCCTGGATCATGCTGCTAGTCCCACCTCACTATTGTGACATTACACTAATTTGTTACAGTACACTAATTGAAAAAATGTTTTATAGTATTTAAAAAAACAAGTTAAATGGGAACTGTAAAGCTGTTTTCATATTTCAGGGTTAGAAAGAACCAGCGTTGATGAGTGCACTTCGAACCACAATAAAAGTAAAATGTACACAGTAACTTGTAAAACCTCCAATTTACATCACCAAGTAGTCAAACTTTCCAGGTACATCCCATTACAATAGTCATTACAGAGACTAGTGAGGAGGAAGGGCTGAATCATGTCGTAATTCGTGGGAACTCAAATGCAAGTTTGTGACAATATGGCGACATACAATACAGATTATGGATTTCCTGCCTGCCAGACCGCAGACTGTGAGGGTTGATGGAAAGCTGTCTTCCACGCTGACCGTCAATATAGGTGCCCCTCAGGGCTGTATGCTTAGCCCCCGGCCGTTTTCCTTCTTTACCCAGGATTGTGTGGCCAGACACAGCTCCACCTCCATCTACAAATATGATGATGACACTACCATCATTGGCCCAATCACCAGTAACGATGAGACGTCCTACAGGGATGAGATGAGGATCCTGGTACACTGGGGCCATGACGATAATCTCTCCCTCAATGTCAGCAAAACACCCTATTTACATCAATGGGGAGGCTGTAGAAATGGTTAGCAGCTTCAAGTTCCTGGGTACCTTCACTACTAATGATTTAATGTTGTTCCAGCATGTAACTGGAGCTACAAAGAAGGCACAACAGCAACTTTACTTACTCAGACAGTTGAAAAAATGTGGTCTACCTTCAACTGTTCTTACCACATTTTACAGGTGTGCTATAGAGAGTATTCTCGCATGTGGTATGACAGTATGGTTTGGCAGCAGCTCATTGTGTGACTGGAAGACATTACAGGGGGTGATCAGGTAGCCCAGTCCATCTTTGGGGTACATCTCCCCTCTTCTGTAGACATTTTTACAACTTGCTTTCTCAGGAAGGCTGGAAGTATCTCTAAGGACAACAATCATGCTGGTTTCTCCCCTATGGTAAGTGTTACCGGAGCATAAAGGCACAAACATCCTCTTCCCACAAACTGTAAGATCACTGAAATCTACCCCCACCACTGGCTCACACAGTGTTGTCACACTGATGTCTCCTACCGCTTGTCCGAATTAAAAAAAAAAATTAACTTGTACTTGTTGCTACTATTCTATGATTGTTTTTTGGTGATTCTTTTAATATATTTGCATTGGAGCATACATGCAAATAAGCATTTCATTGCACTTGTGCATATGACAAATAAACTGAACCGAACTTTCTCAAAGTTCTTGATTCTGTGCTTAATTTGAAATGTGTCCTTTTTTTCTATAATATCAGTTAATTTATTTTGTTACAGAGATTTAATAACCAGAATAAAAAATTAAGACTGCAGTTCCCCTTCATTCATTTTGTAAGACTGCATGCAATATGCATTACAAGTTGTCATAACTCTGTGGAAGTCACTGCTTTCCTTTCTTATCTGCTCCACTCTATGTACAATGATTAACTGTTATCACTCTATGTACAGTACCTGTCTTGTGTACTCTTTGGTGTTTATAAAATTATGTGAAAATCGTTTATTTGTCCTTACAACTACTTAATATACTCTATATATATTTTCCTGTTAAGATTAGTGATCTAAAATAAAGGATGTTGCTTAATTATCACTTATGAGCAGCTATTGTAATTTATTGTTCCTGTGAAAAAAAAAGACTCAAAGTTGTAAATATTGAGTGTAGAATATATGGAGTGGGTGGAAATTAAAATGGTTTGGTAAAGGAAGAGAAATAGGTCTATTAAGGAAATGAAAATTAGGTGTATTAAGGAAGAAAAAAAATGTATTAAAAAATATTAAGAATAAAGATCTCCTCTGATGTTTGGGGGGGAAGGTATTCTTATACATATATAAGAATGATCTACAGATTATGGAGATTAAAGTTAATAGTAACATAAAAAATACAAGTAATTTTCAGCCATGATCTTCACTTTATAAAGCATGTAGAAAACACAGCATCTAAATTAGAATGTGACTGTGTTATGTGACAAATTGTTTGCAGTGGAATCATAAAAATCATAAAGACAATTTTGATCAGGTGAGATTATCATCATGTAGAAATTCTCATTAATATAAAAATGAAGGTTAAATGGAGCACTGCATAACAGAAGCACCTGGTAGAAGACCAGCATGGTCAATTTAGAATTACTATAACAGTATCTTATAGCATCCTTGCATGGTACCAAGAATAAAGTAAATGTGAAAGTCTCCTACATTTGTTAATTTGCCTCCCTTGTGAGACAGACAGACCCCTGGAGTTCTTGGACTAATAGCTTGTTAATTTCACAGGCAGCTAGTGAAAATAAGAAAATAAAATCCATAATGATATATAATGATAATTTGTTCACAATGGGCTTTTAGAAAAAAAGACTACATTTAGGATATTAATATCAATCTACCAATTGTTGGGCATTAGTTTTTAACATTTTCCACAACAGATAATATGATAATACTCCCTTCATGAGTCATTAAAAGTGTAATATTTGTATTGTAAAAGCTGTTTGACTCGGAGAGAAGGGCTCATTCATTAAGTTATCATCAAAATACAAACTTCTGGGCTATCTCTGATACTTCAGACACTTGATTAATTGACCTTTTGCTGGCTGTTATGAGTTCAGATGTAAACAAAAAGAGCCTGTAGCAGCAAAACGTATTAATATGCAAATTTTAGACTGCAGCACTAATTTGCTTTCTTAATTAGTAAACAATGGTCTTTGCCCCATGGTTTATGCAAATTAGTAAGACATTTGATAAAGGTTAAAGCTACAGCAAACAAAAGGGATAATTTTCATCTGTTATCAATGTTCAAAATAAAGACATATGCATATTTATTACTAATAATGTACCCATAGGTTGCACCTCAAATGTGACACCGCATATACACAATACTGCATATAAATACCAAAACTGTGACTTACCTACAGTACATATGTACATACGTATACTATATATACATATGACATACCTTTCCCTTCCTAGTCATTTTACACTGTGTTTAATGTGGTTGAAAATAGTCCCTGCAGTATATTTCTATAAACAGTAGACTGTATTATATATTACTATATGTAACTACATTGCAAACAACTAAACAGTTCAAGATGAACTATACTGAGAAGACAGGAAGATGTTGGGAGCAATATTTTTCCATATTCTACTGTAGATTTCCATTCCCATACAAACACATCCAATTTTAAGTCCAGGAAAAACAGATCTACCTTAATATATCAATGATCTGACACTGAAAATAGGATCATTAAGATCTTCGCCTCAATTACTGTATGTGTCATGTAATCTCAGTCTGATTTGATGGAAAATGTTTTGATGTAAATTAAAATGTGGGATTCTTGTTTACTGCTATGCTTATCGAAATCAGATCGGTCACAGACTATATATAGTTCAATTAACTATATTAGTATTGAACTATTATTAGTTAAAACATTTTATGCAAGCTGGGGCTCCAAAGTACATTATGGAGAATATTTTATGCAGTAATAACACTAACAGATGTTATTAACTTTAGACACCACATATATTTCTTGTAAGGGTTATCTTATAACTACTAGCATAACCACTATACCAGCTGTGCACAGTGACTGGCATCCCATCCAAGGCGAACGCTGTCATGGGGCAGGCTGTTATTTGTCATGACTGTCACCACTATAAGGAACTTTCTGATAATGGATGGCTAGACTGGCACTACACTATGTGGTTCTAATTATGGTGACACAATTGCAAAAAGTAGCTTATAAATCATAATGGTTTTGTTAAAAGGATTGTGAACCTGGAGAAAATGGTCTATTTACAAAAGATTCCAGCATTTAAGATCAGAAATATTATAAACAGATGCCAAGATACAAGAAACAATTGTGAGAAACATGTCTTGGTAGAAGCTAGGCACAATCCGTAACTTTGCAATTTATTTCTGTTATCTCCACTTTTAACGACTGGGGTTGTTAATTTCTTTTAAATGCACAATGGGCTTGACACAGTATTGATATAAATACACTTTAATGTCTCTACATGCTGCATTCATTTTACATTTGTGCTGCCATAATTAGGGGAGAATTGTATAGAGTCTGGTGCAAAAATTGAAAAATTGCCAACAGATACCAACCCACTGAAAAATAACATTTACTTTGAACACACTTTCTAAGAGATTTCAACCACCCTAATGAAAGACGCTGTCTTTGTTCTGTTTCATCTTGGAAGCAGTGGGATTTGACTTTGGGCAGTGAGGCAGTGAGTTTTTCTTCTGAACTGAAGCTTGGTGTAGCTGCAAAGACATAAAAAGAACACTGGTCACAAAGAGCTGCTTCCTGTAAAGGTAATAGGAGACCTTCTTCCTGGATGCTGGGCCTTAATCATCTTCTTTTTTAGCTAATGCATTTTCATTTCAAGAAAGGAAATATAGTGAAGGCAGAATTAAAGCTCCAAGTTGTAATGCATCTTAAAGATTTATCTTCTTAAAGCAGCAGCAATCTATAGAGATATAGGCATCTACTTTATTGATTTTGTCTTTGTTTTTCTATTCAGTCTGAAAGGCTTCAGTTGTGAGTGATCTTTGCAAACAAAGTTTTTTTTTTAAATCTGCACAAAAATGACATGAAATGTAACCTGAATCTGTATTTGAAAAATGAATATCAGCATTGATATTTTCAGTTACAATTTGGTATGCTTAAATATGAAAATATTGATATACATTTGAGAAGGTAAGAAAGGCCTTCCTACTGTACCTGCATTATTCATCCACTGGGCTGAATTTGTCAATACCTTAAAAGATTGTAAACTTCTACTTGTAAAGTAGAAAAGTTGTAAAGTTGTAAAGATTGTAAAGTCTACTCTAAACAAAATGTAGAGGATTCATTTTTTTAGCCTGTTGTTATAGGACATACCTTTAAGCACAGGAACCCATCTGTTTGCTTTTCTCTGGCTCCAGAAGAGTAATATCTAGTAATATCATGTTTTGTAACATGGTGACTAAAGTTGTATACAATATGTGGTATCCTCTGAATGTACATGTTAGGTAAAGGTTGTGTCATACATAAACACCCATCTGGGCTTCATGATTATAAGTGCCGTCCTGTGATCCACTGCCTCGTGCGTCCATTTCTTCCGTGTCTCCTATCAGATCTTGAAAGGGAAGCACATTTGCATGTGGTGTTAAGTGGCTTTATAATTTTAGGCTCCCAAATATTTGTATATGGCGTTCTAAATGAAAGTATGAGAGAGGGCAAACCCATTCACCACATATTCCGAAATCTTCTTACAGGTAATATGTCCCCCTTTCCGACAGCCTATCACATCTCTTCTCTGTTCCTTGGTTCATTTAGCTTGAGAGGGCCTCTGGCAGCTTCATCCTCATTCCCTAGGCCAACCAGGTCAAGGGTAGATCATTATCATCATACTGCTCACCCATTTAAATACTGAGAAGTGTGTCTAAAACTCCTGAATCTGCACTTTTCCTGACCAAAGTAACTAAAACCCAATAGGTCTTTAGTGGGTAATTTGAATTAACAGCAATTTTTAGGAAGATACACGCTTAAAATAAAAATAAAACCAGAAAAACAGGACACCCTATTGCATGCTTTACCAATAATTCTCACCTTGAGATTAATAAAGGCAAAATGTAATAAAAAATAATTATTGCAGTATGCCCCAAACACCTTTTTAAACTTCTTACTAAATCAATTTTGAACTCTCCCAGAATGTCTCCCTAAGTCTTCTGTTGATAGCTTTATGTGTTATATCAGAGCTAGAACAAGATGTTCTTTTTAAAACCAGCATTTCTAAAATCTATATGATAATTGTTTTTAACTTAGTTTTTATCGATCATTGGATGGGCTGCCCTGACTGTAAGGGAAGGTGTGAGATTTATGTTAATTGCTATTGAATGAATGTGGCAAACATTTTGGGGAATGTATTTCTAAAAGTCCAAAGATCAATTGAATATATTGGTTTGGAAAAGCTAAATAGACAGAATGACTGTATATTGAATCTTAATAATACCGCTAAAAGCTCATAGTCTGAGTTTGCAAATGGATTCTTAGGATTACTGAGCACTTCGGTTTCCAAATGAATTCTTAAAGTAACTGGAGACTGATATGTGGTCAATCAAACAAAATGGAAATTTTTTATATGTAGAGCGTTCAGTTGTAATTTTTGGAGCCTACAAATGGAAATGTTTTTTTTTATTTCAAATACAAATGCTGTTGCTTTGATTTTTATTCTTAATTTTGCAAAATGTTACTTTTCATTTAGCCATCTTTTAGAGCTTTTTCCTCAAGGTTGCGTCAGACAAGTATATAAAAATAATAAATATATATATATATAAATTAACATAAATTGAATTCAGAGTGATTTTCCTTTTTTGACAAATTTTTTAACAGTCACCATTTGCAAACATTTCTTGGCCTCATGTTAAACCCCAAGCCAATATTAATACACAGACCAGTGAATTTAAAAAATATATTTGCAGTTAATCTAACATTCTGCTGAGATGGAACACATTTCTGCTATTTTAACACATATTCTCTGCATTTGTATAGAACTTCTGTGAGTGTCAAACCATTGTTTTTCTACTCATACTGTAAATTGCTTGCCATCTGTTGGACTGACTGCTGTGTTCTTCCAGAATGATTTTGCCCTTTTACTGTGTTTTTATTTCTAGTATGGCAAAAACAAAATGACATTACCAGGTGCTGTGTCACTCATGCTTGGAAAATTTAAACAACTTCACCAATAATTGTTGTGGGCGACTCCCTTTGTGAAAACTGCAAGCTGGGGAGCATTAATAATGAGAGCTCATCTCCGGTAGAGGCACCTAGTGGGTTCTGAAGAGAGTATTCTGAGGAGTTTGCTTTTTGGAACTGGAACTGCACATCCTACTTTTCTAGCCTTCTTTCTGCCCATTGCTTTACTGCTAAAAAAATGGTTTAGAAATGCTATTTACATAGTACACATTTGTAATACTTTGCTAGCTTGTTTTACAATTTACTTGGTCAGAAATTGAAAAGCCGAATCAATCTGTCTTGATATACACATGTGATTGTGTACATGATCATAAACAATTGAGCAAAAAGATATACAGTACCTGTACTGTGCAATAGAAATGTATTGTTTTTAATATTACATCAACTGAAAGTTAAATGTTTAAAAAATGAGCAAAATAAATAAAATTCACAGTCATTTATTAGTGACAACAGGTACTCTATATAGAGGGGTGTATTCAGCTACTGTACTGTATATAGAGGCTTTATACAGGGGTTGTCCATTATTTGTTCAGATGCTAATGTGTCATTCATATAGTGAGTAACTATCACATGGCTTACAGGTTAGTCCTAGAGTAAAATGTTACCCAATAATATACTAGGTGATGCGTTAAATCAGAAAGCATGCAATCCAGTATACACAAACAATCCATGCTGTCAATGGAACATTTAGATAATACTGTGTTCTTTTCAAAGAGTAGAAAATGATTATTCAAAGGAGGTAAATCATTTTTTTAAATAAATCTATTTTACATGTTCGTCACATGCCCATGTCACCAGTACAACAGTACACCAACACACGTTTACCAAGTCGAATGAGAGTACTTGAGAATTAGTAATTGAGAGTTAATTTTTGTATTCTTATATGTAAATGTGGTCATGGATGGAAATGTGGCTGTGTGCTGCCTTGTTGACTCAAAAGAAAAAAACAAGAGGAAAAGAGAAGCTGTGCGCAAGTGCTGAGCAACATTTGTAGAGTATAAGAAGCTGAGCTCACTTACTGCGCACAAATGTTGCATAATTATGTGGGTATCTGGGAAGCCAGATAGTAGCAGCAGAAATTCAACTAACAATCTGTGGGTAGCTTGGCACTTGCCAGAGTGCTGCCTTTAGATACTGCATTTCACATATGTGTGTCTGTATACATGCATTCTCTTACTTGGAGCTTTTTGGCAACTCTTTCCCTCATCTTGAAATCCTCAGCATGTTTGTGTTGCAGTTGTGGGTGTTTTAGAAAAGCCAGATTAGCATAAATATATATCTAGAAAAGATCAGTACTGTATATTAAGTTAAGTTTATGCCAACATGTAAAGAGCAGTGGAAAGTTGGAAATGATTTAGGTTGGAAAATTAATTGCAACTTTTCTGTGCCAAAATTTAAAAGCATTGTCAAAACAAAAACAAAATAATTTAATGTTGTTGAAAAACGACTAGTTTAAGATAAAAAGAAAAAAAGGCATCCCTTTGAGAATTTAAAATTTCAGAATATATGAAACGATCATAATCAGTGCTAAGTGAGGTTAATAATTAATTGTATCGTTTATATAAAGTATCGTATTAAATAATAAAATACAGGATTCTTTTGGTCACTATGTCTATGTATGAGACATGTGTTGAAGAAACATTAACCTGTTAATGAAAAACAATGAAAAGCTCTTACTGATAATATTGAAAGTAACTTGAGTCTGTCCAATTAAATATAGGCTTAGTTCAATAATATTAACAGGTTATTGATTTAGTTCAAATAAACCATGCAAGTTTTAATAGGGTTTAGCTCTAGACGCTTGAGCATATGATGATTTCTGTTGCACATTGAAAGGAAAAAAAATAAAAACGACAGAAGAAAACAAGGATAACATTTAGAAAATGTGGGGGAGTTATTCTACGCAATCCCATGTGTTACCAGGGGCTATGGAACACACAAAAACTTGAAAATGTACTGTAGGTCTTCAGAAATTTTTAATGAGAGATACAGTGAATAGGATCCTTGGATTAGGATTGAGTTGAAAAAATCAGTTAGGTAGTTAGTTAGGTAATCAGTTAGTTAGGTACGTTATTCCTTCAGAATTGCATTACATATCAGTGTTTAATGCTAAAAAGTCATGTAGTAAAACAACAAAAGTTCCCAGGATGGTTAGTATATTTAATATACTTTATCACTATACATGATGTATCTGTAGACTAGGCTTCTGTTATGAAGCCTATTCCTATTCTAGAAAAATATTTAGTGAAAGGTGCTGAAAAGTATTTTGTGTTGAAGAGCAGTTATATTGTAACTTCTCAGTCATCACTAATTTTCTTAAGAAAATGGCAAAATTTTAGTTTGGGTTAGTTTTCACAGCTACAGTTAACCCCACAGGAAGTGTGAATTGTTTATAATTTACAGTACATGGCTTTTTGATTCACAGATGTGTTTGCTGAGAGATTTTATTGTGTGTTGCCTGAGGGACTCTGACAACTAATCTCTGATTAACTCACCTGTTTGGTTCTGTATGAAATATATTTTGTTGGTCGGGCGAGTACTTGAGTTATTAACAAGTAATATATCCCTGTATTAAAAAGCACCTGTGGGACAATACATTTGTCTCTGTTTGCCATCCTACAGGATAAAAAAATGTAAAAAATTATCCCCAGCATATTTTAGCAATAACTATAACACAAAAAAAATTACAAGTTTTTTTTTGTGTTATAGTTATTGCTAAAATATGCTGGGGATATGTTTTTAAAGAAAAGATTACTTACCTTTTAATCAAGATACAACCCTGCATCTTTATATATCTCATGTTTGCGCATGAAGATATTATTTACTTTGCACAAAGTTCCCATTACACAATTTTGTGTGAGCATCACCATTTATTGCATTTGTTTCGTTTTATCTTTTTATCTTTTTTTCAAAATGAATTCAAAATATTTTAAACCTGCTTTACTTTTCCCTGCCTAGATGACAAAATGAGTGTTGGACCTTTTTACTGTATTAATTTAAGTGTGACTTACGCATCTTTGTTGAAGTGTGAATCATTTGTACTGAACAGAAATTGACCACATTTGCCAGAATTTTGTGTTGTAAAGATTAGCCATCCCATGCAAAAATGTTGTTTTGTTGCTGTTGTTTCTATGTCGGAGGCACTGTTCTTTAGCAAACGTCATTTCCACCCACTTTCTGTCACTGTGCACCAAGCGCTTCACAGAATCCAGCAGATGTTTATTTTCCTGTTGTAATTTAAACATAAATCTGATGTAGGATTAATGCTAATGGCATGTGATATCTAAATCAATAAACTTAAAATAGTTAAATGAAAATGTCTTTGGATTTAAAGTTAACAATTTAATCGAAATAAAACATATGCCTTTACTATGCTCTATGTTCTTCCTTAAGTATCATTGGCAATGCTACAAATTGTTACAGAGAACTTTCATCTTACTTTTTGCTCTAAAAAAGTGATAAATGTCTCTACAGCAAGGGTCCTGCAATTTTTGTTAATATGTCTCTTTTCCCCTGGTCTGCTGTTTACTTGTGAATTCATGTTCACTTTCTTAAGAAGCAAAACTTTTCACCTGAGGGTGAAGTGGACTGTTGGAAAAATGCTGTGTATGTAGACATTAAAAATAATCTTATTAGTCATGCTATTTTCATGAGTCACAGGAGAACCTAAATGTATTATTTATGCATTCACTTATTTATTTTTCACATGCTGCCTCAAGCAGTTTGTTTATTAGTGTACTCCACTTCACTAACAGTAGAATACATTGACATCTACTTCAGAATAACCTGAAAGCAGAGTTAATATGCTCATTCACAAAGTGGACAGATTCCTTTATTAATTAACGATAACGCTTGTACAATGATTACACAGTTGAGTGACATAACAATAGTTTGACCATTGAAAGGGACTTTTACCTGGATCTTAGACTCTGAAGCAGCCAGAGATAATCACATTAATATTCATAATCTATATCTCATGGTTTGTAGTGGCTTCTGTTTCTGCCATTAGCTATTGATCTCTGATAATTCCACAGCATAATGCAGCTTCAGCGTGATAAGGGTATAGTCAGAACCTGGACATTGTTTAAAACCAAATGAAATGTGATCAGGATAAATGTAATACTGTATTTGGGACTTAAATATTTGAAGTATCAACTGGGTGGATAATGTGGAATGATAAGATTTGTAAATATGGTTATTAACTTGGCATATAAAAAGTTTCTAATCCTCTTCTCTGTAATAACTCTCTAATAACTCCTGACTAGATGGACAGATGAGGTGTGAGTGGTATACAGTATATTCTACTTTAAATGAAGCTGAGTTAATACATATATCCACTTAATACTACAGTATGCTATAACTTCTTCAGTCACCATGTAATGATAGCATGCCATCTTCTCTCAGTGTCCTGGCAGATTAAAAAGAGAACCACTGTAATATACAGTATAAAACACAAGGCACCTATGTAAGGTTTTGAGTCAAGTGCAATAGGGCTTCCTCATTAAATATTTCATGTTGGTCTGAAAGAGGAAAAGGTTATGTTTAAGAACATACTCTGACATCAGTATACCCTCATATAAGGTATAAGAGAGCAAATCATGCCAGGAGAATAAATTGGATGATAAAACTACAGTAGGTTGCTTCCTCTTTGTGAGTCACTTGCATCATTGAATGTACAGGTTGTATCATACCTTAAATCAATAGCCAAAATAGGTGACCTGTGTTTCATTCCATGAATACAAACATACAGCATACTGTCACTGCTGTGACACATACTGTATACTGTGTCAGACACATTTTATTTTGCAAGGGTGCAGTGGTTGCATAAGTGTTCCTCAGACAAGAATTCTGTTTAAATACAAAGAATAAATGAATAAATAAAGAACCTGAAATGAGTTTCATTTGTTTTAGTTTTGTCAGGGTGCCATTTGGTTTAATTTTTTTCCAGTGTTGCTATAATTATTTTTGTTAAAGACGGAAGCAACGATGGATACTATTTGCATTTTGAAGCACTGTCATTATATCCTGAAATAAATGTATACCTTAAATTGATATATTAAGCTGCAGGGTACCTTCAGCTAAAACACCTTCCTCAGCATGGTGTTTTTCATTTTGTTTAAGAAAAATCTCAGGAGTAATGAATAAACATCTTCATTAGTAGTGATTACAAGTTTGTGACCTTTCAAAAGCTTGAAAGGTCTAGTTAAAAATTTGCATCAAACACGTGAGTGTGTCTTTACGGAACTATATTTTGTACTTACTAGATCCTAGATATAAGAGTACATACAGACAATGTTTTCTGTATTCTTTAGAATACACACAGATGGTAAAATACTCAACATGTTGAAAAGTGACTCAAAATGCTCACATGTTTACTCACATCACATCATAATCTCACATCACTATGTACAACTGCATTATTTGGAAATTTAAACACTGAATTTCCATTAACAGTTTCTAGCAGTTCCCTACTAATTAATATGTGCAAGTCTTACAATGAGCTATTTATTTCTTGGCACAGAATGGACACGAATATGCTCATTCAAGAAGACCAAGTGGAAAACACACATGTTGCTAAATCTCAGTTGTACATAAGTGTCTTATAACCTATGGATCACGTGTAAGAGGTACAGTATTAAACTAAATAATTCCTATTTGTAAATGCTCTAGAAAACTGTAGATTGCATGTTGGAACAATACAATCCATAATGCCGCTATAACTGTATGTGTTGTAAATTAATTGCCAGAGTCTTTAGAGACCATCTGTGATTTAATTATTCCTACAATATGGTTTCAAATGCATTTTTCTGAATTGTTTAAAATTCTGTGGAATCATGCTTTATCCCCTTGTAATGTAGTATTTTTACAGTATATATTATATATACTATATTTCCAATTAAAATTAAATTGATTCTTCCAAATTAGTTGCAGGTTGTTCCACCACAGCAATTTATATTGTACTTGCGGTAAACTTGTCTAGGTTTCTCTACAGTCATAAGGGTAAATAAAAGATTTAGAGAAAGCTCAATAAAACTTCAAAAGTACAGCATGGAAATATAAGATCAACTAAACATGCCCCTTGCATATTGATGGTCATATGTGAAACATACAGAGTAATCTTAAAATTATACCCTGTCGAGTGTCCTTACCCACCTATAAGCATTCTGTTGAGAGTTTCTCATTCTTGGCATTTATTTGTGAACATTTGGTCTGCATGTCTAAACATTTGGCTTTTCGCAACGTCACAGTCCAGCTATTCCGGTGGAGGTTATGTTCTCAGTTTCTCCTTGATACAGCAATGGCTTCAATCTTTCTATTACTGAGCTAGAGGTGTCCTTTTAGCCATCCCTACCAGAACATATTCCTTTAAAATATGTTTGTCCTCATAATAACGGATTTGTTTTAAAAAGCACTACCACTTCAGTTCCAAAAGAAAAATTAAATTAAATGCACATTAATTTTTTCTTAAAAATCTGAACTTTATGAATATTACAGCAGGTTGGAGGAAAACTGATGAGTGAATATTTAAGGTTTACTCACCCCTTTTCTGTGGAACTTTTGGATTGTAAGATTGTTGGTGCAGTTTGACTTAAATGTGTTTAAAATTTGGAATGGCTATACAAAAAGGTTTGGTAAACTGAGTGTCAGGTTTCTGATTATTATAATGCTGAAATCATATGCCGTATCTAATCAAAAGTAGTAGTGGAAATATTTACTTTTTGTGTAAGATGTTAATTTAAAATACATCCATTATGCATCCATTCATTTTCTAACTGCTCCTTCTAATTCAGTGTTGTGGGAGAGCCAGATTCCAATCAGGAAAACACCAGGCGTACAGTAGGGTACATCCTGCATTGGACACCAGGGAAGACAGAAATACAGACAAGTCCATACCGGGGGCATTTCCAGAGGGGTAGCATGGGTTGACAATTGCCTCTTCTAAATATAGCTTTGCCACCGCAGATGCCGCCCCATTTTAGGCATTAACTAAAATCCCATATTGTCTTAAATTTACAAATAAAAAATGTGAACATAGGAAACAATTATGGTGCATCTTAATTTTTTTTATAAGGTTTCATTGTTACATGCAATACACTCAAGTTTCAGTCTGAGTCTGGTTGGCAGAGGGCCCACCATAATGAGGCGTTGTAACATGAGGCAAGTAATATAATTAATATAATTTTAAAATGCCACCCCAGTAGGTGTCCCTGCCACCCTAAATATACTGTACAATCCTGGATACCCAACTGACTCACACCAGGGCCAACTATCCTGGAAACCCAAAAACCTGGCAGTATGTCTTTGGACGGTAGGAGGAAAACAGAGCATCTAGAGAAAACTCCTGTGAACATAAGGAAAACATACAAATATCATCTAGATAGCACCCCAGTTCTGGAACTGAACCCAATGCTCCACTACTGCAAGGCAGCAATGTTAACCACTGCACCATTTGGCTACCCTGTATCCACTCTGTTTTCGATAATTTTACATGTACACAGAGAGTGAATTTGTGAAAAGTGGTATACATTGCTATTTTTGACTTATTTAAAGAGACAATTGTACAACTATGACTATTGTCCAACTACAATAATGTACTTCACCTATTGCTATCATATAAAACATAGATCTTCAGTCAAAGTGGAGTCCAGTGGGGTATTTATATGAAATAGCAGTATGATTCGAAAGTGTTTAAAAGCTTGGTGAGCTAAAAGGAATATGGCATAAGCTACTGTATGCTAGTGAGTGAAATGAATTTGGCAGAGAAGACAAATAATACACCTACCTTGTAAATTTTCCACAGCATATAAAATCGTTTAAACATTTTGCTTTTAAAAGTCATTTAGGTAATTACTCATGCACCACTGAGTTTGCAGAATTTTATTTTTGCAAGGTTGCAGAGTAATGTTAAGTGCACTATTTATGACACAACGAGGCTTTCAGTGTTTTACAGGCTGGTGGCCTCCTATATCAGACATTCAAGTATTTAAGGATAATATTAAACTCAGAATTTCCCACTGCCTTTAACTGTATTCGCATGTAAATGGGAGCAATACACTGTAGCAACCAAAATAGATCAATATAATATTTAATAAATATTGATAACGCTTATATTGCACTTTTATGGACAGCGCTTTGCAGGTAATGGAGACTCCCCTCCACCACCACCAATGTGCAGCATCCACCTGGATGATGCGACGGCAGCCATAGTGCGCCAGAACGCTCACCACACATCAGCTATTAGTGGGGAGGAGAATATAATAGTGCTACATCAAGACACAGCTAGGTAAAGATGACTCTACTTCAAAATTACCTTAACTTGTACTTGTAATAAATACTTTTTACAATTGCCAAGATTGGTCTAAAGAGTTGGTTCTTTACTAGAAAGATTGTGCAAGGGAAATGTGCACAGGTACTGCTGCAACCTGTGTTACAAGGTTCTTCTGCTCATAATTTTGAAAATGTAAGGTTGCAAATGCTTCCACACACCACTGTGTATTGTGCATTGTAAAAAGTTGAGATGACAGAAATTCTTCGAAAAAGGCAGGTGCTTTTTAGGTTACCTTTTGGTTAGTTAGCTTGAAGAGAAAAAGAGAGAAAGTTATAAGAAGTCACTGTACTGTAGATTCTTTGACATAAGGCAGTTTCAAATGTTCATCTCAGGTATTTTAAGATTTCTTCTAGGGATAATTGTCTTGTTGATTCTTTAACCAAAGGAATGTTCGGCTTGCTTTTCCATTACTCTACATTTTAGAGCATATAACTGGTAAGGAGCTACATATTTATCAACATCCACTTTGAAAGAGCATTCACAACAACAAAACATAACCCAAGGGTCTGTGTCAATGAAATAAAGGGACAGAAGTGGTTCTAATATGCTAGACAGTTTTTTGCAAGATGCCTTTGGGATATGGAATTTGCTATGGAATAGTGTTGAATGTAGGTTTGACAATGCACTGCACAATTATTGGAAAGGCTTTGTGGATACTTACCCCAAAGCATTTGCTCCTGTAGTGTGTTTGGCTAAAATGACATGAACTAAAACTATAACATTTCAATTGTACTCAACAAAAACTGCCACTGTGCACTGATTTTTTTTTCTTTATAACACTATTGTTTTTTTATGTTGCTCAGTATTTGACAAATAGCGAATTCATGTATCAGGCTACACTAACCTATAAGTAAATTAAACATTCATGGAATTTTGAGTTTACAAAAAAAATCTGTGATTAATCTGTGAAAAATTATGACTGCCCACTGCATGTCGCATAATGTTTTGTTTGCCTGTAGTTGATATTGGTCGTATGACTACTTTAACATTGTTTGTTTACTATCTGTTTCTTTCTTTCAGACCTGTGATTAATTATCAGCTTCTGCCAATGATGTGTGAGTCCATTTGTGTGCCACATCAGATTTATTTGCGTTTTTCAATCAGTTTGGCAGATTTGATGCCTTGGGCATATTATTCCTGTTAACGGGAGTATGCATACAGTACAGTTAACTGGAGACTCTCTCAAAGTACCTCAGGGCATTTGTCAGTAGCAGGAATACAGAAGGTCTAACAAAATGTATTTTCAGACAGAATACTCTAAGGTCAATTGTTGAATGATAGTCTAATATGCAAATCACATAAACTCTCTCAATTGCAATAACTGAAATTCCACTGAAGAGGATTGAGTGGAGCAAAGATGGTGGAGAATCGAATCTTTTTAAAAATGCATTTATAAGACAATCAGGAAAGCAAATATTACAACCAGACACCTTGTCATACAAGACCGAGCCCTTTGTTGTTCCTTTAATAGACTCCATTGATAAACGGTTCACCATAATTTTGAAATTACCATTAATCTGACAAAAAGTAGAACCTGTGCAGTGTCCTTTTTATCAGTACTTTCATCCAATGCAATTGAATAAAACTTGAAGTTCTCCATTTTCTTGTTCAACTCACAAGCCAAGTCTTCACTGATTACCTCGACCCGACAGGTTACTTTTCTGCATGATAAACTTATTTTCTCAAATTTGCTCTTGCTCTCTGGACAAAGAATATCTGCGGTTTCTATCCTACACTCCTTCAAAAACTCCCCTTCAGAGAACGGCTTGCTTTGTTTAGCAATTTTCTATGCAAGCAGGTACTGTAGCTTGCTTTTGTGCTGGCCTCTTGGATGGTAGAAGGGCGGAAAAATACATTTTGCTGAGTCTGTAAACTAGTGGCTAGTTTGGAAGCTCTATTATCCCACTCCTTGCATGACTCCTCGCTAGCATAGTTAGCATGTTTGGTAGAATAATGCCGACTGAGATTGTATTCTTTGAACACTGCAACATGTTTCTTACAAATTAAACATATGGCCTTTGTTCCAACCTCTGTAAAAATCTATTTTTCAGTCCGTTCTTTGTTGAACACTTTGCATTCACTGTCAACTTTCTGCTTCTTTAATCCACTCATTTTGACGCAGGTTCCCTCGCAGTATGATGTACCCACTTGTTGAGAGGGTCTCTGTGAAATTTGTACATGTTTTTTTGCAGAGTATGCAATATTTTACAAGGTGGACATTTAGAACTGGATTGGCACAAGGGCTACTATTTAATTCTAGGGATATATATATATATCTATAGGGATGCGTGCTAGGAACCTAAGTAACCAAAAGAAGTAATCTTTAGAGAACAGGAAGGTAGGAGGTTGTGCGTGATTTTGGAACACTGCTAATCTTGTAAGAACAGGAAAGTGTGATAGATAACAAAAATATTTAAGGACTGTTCTGGTTTAATTACTTTGAGAAAAACACACCGAGCATCTCTGTGTGTTTCGCTCCCATGCGCATGAAATAAAAACTTCTTTTAACTTCTGAGAGGGACTCCTGACTGTCTTTTAAGGGGAATCAGGGAAAAATTTCTCCAACACACTGATTCTCCGGAGAATCTAATTGGTATTGCATTTGTGCGCCATCTAGCAGCAAGAATAATGAAATGTAAGAAAAAATAGCATCAAACAAGGTGGAAAATGTCTAATATTAATTAATTAATTTTTTACCTCAAGGGCCGGTTAAAACTGGAGGCCGTAGTTTCCCCAGGGGTGGGCTAGGAGGTCAGGCAAGGCTAGACAAAAAGGACCATTTAAACCGTGAGTAACCAATCCCACGGCCGGCAGAGGAATCCTACTCCAATGGGCCCCTGAGCAAGGCCTTTAACCCCAGCTGTTCCAGGAGAGCCGTATAAATGGCTGACCCCGCGCTCCGACCCCAAGATTCTCTCTCCCCGCCTGTGTGTCTCATGGAGAGCAAGTTAGGGTTTGCAAAAAAATTCCTGCAAATTCCTAATGCAAGTAATTGTATATGGCTAATAATGTGATCTTATCTTATCAATCGGAATCACAAGGGAAAAAGTTGTAAACCAGAGAACAAGCTAGGAAGTCAGGCAGGGAACAAAATGAAAGAGAAAAGAATGCACACTAGGGAGCTCGACAAGAGAATCTGCAATAGTGAGTGGGGAAGTGAGAAAAGAGGACAATAGATATAGTGACAGGAATGAACTGTGATAGGAAAATTAGTTGCGGTGTGAGCGTTTAACACAGTGCATGTGGGAATGTGAGACCATTTAGGAAAGCATGCGGAATGTGTAACATCACCTTGCTTAAAATTGAATCGCCAGGATTTGGGCCCACAACTTTCCTACAGGTTCTGAGCCCTAATCACTATTTAAGCAAAAAGGCACGAGAGGCCGTGCTATATCGTGGATATAGTCACAGTTAAAAGGCATTGTTAGGCCCGACGTGAAGCTGCACTCCCACTGGTGCTGGTCTCAGTGCCTGCCAGGATATCACTCCAGTGCTTTGTCATTAAAATTGGGTTCGTAGCGAACTCTCGTTTTTATGTCCACTATAACAGACATAATCTCCCTTGTTTTTAACCAAGCGTTTGATCATTTCTAAGAATGAAATTGATTTAAGCTATGCAACGGCTTATTCAACAAGAGCACAAAAAGTCACAAGGATCATCAAGAACGCAACCAAGACAGCAGAAGATACATCTATCAAATACATGAGCATCCAAGCTTTTTTATCTACGCTAAGAAGTAGTCTTTAAAAGCCTATGCGATTGATTTGATTGACCGTTATTTATCAGTCAGCACACTGATATTTCTTTATCACACAATAAAAAGTCCAAATTCCTTCCGGAGTGTGCGTATATCAGAGAATATAGCATGGCTTCGAAAGCGTGTCAGCCAATCAGATTTCAGGACTGTACCTATCCGTTTTATAATCCTCATTATAGTATTAGCATCTTTGATAATGTTCAATTGCCATGGAAACATAGGGTTTATTGTACTTACTTTTGCTAAGCTATAAATTCCTTGTTGATGCAGAAAGATCAAATAACTGAGACATTTATTAGTTGAGTCTAGGGAGTACTGGAATCTAAACCAAAAACTGAGCAGAGAAGGTAGTTATGTAGTACTACTGTAAATCAAATGGCAAGAGGATCACATCAGAGAAATAGATATATTCATAATAAGAAATGACACACAACTGTGAGACAGCTTGAGAGCAGAGAAACACTTTCTGTTGGATGGATCCCAGACTGGAGGTGGTTAAACATATGCTTTGTGAGGAAGAATAAAAGCTATTCTTGAATTGTTCACTCAAGAGTTTTGAAGAGATAGATCAGTAAGGGCAAAAGGCAAAGTCAAAAGTTTTCCTGAGAATTTAGGTGAAGTAGGTTTTCTAGATTCTGAAGGAAATAAACATTCTAGACCAGGGCATGTGTTAGTGGAAAATGCATACTAGGATAATATATTATATTAGGATGACATAACTTGACTTAATATAGGGGGAACAATTTTTGTGTTTGTTTTGCAAATAATGTTTAATACTACTAAAATAATTTTAAATACCTTACCTTGTAGAGTACTAAAACATGTCTTTACCAATAATCATGAAAATAATGCAAATTAATAAACTGCTATGTTCAGAACATGTAAAAATTGAAAAAAATCTCATTTTCTCTTTCTCCTTTTTCCTTGCTTTATGTATAGTTCTACTAATCCCCTACTCAGTACTGTGTAAAAAGGATTTCAGTACACTTTTTTTTGTTAGCTTCCAAAAATAATTGATATTGGAATGATAATTTTTTTAGAACAAAACAACATGAGGAGGAATAAAAAAGATTTTAAAAGAGAGGATTGATGGAATGCAAAACTGTTTCACATACTGAAATTTAAATTTAATTGTTTGAACTGCCACTTTTGCTGATTCTCTTTGACTTGAGCTAATGGAATGAGAATGACTTTTGAATAGATCAGGCCTATCCTAATTTCCCTTTGTCACAATCCTTTATTAGACAAAGGTGACCTTCACCACTCTAGTAAATGTTTTTTATACTCTTAATTTTGCCTTCAGCAGATAACTAGCTTTATGCCATTTGCAAACCATGGTGCTTTGTGAGGATATTTAAATTTCTTTAGGTCACATGGAAGATGCTCAAGGGTTTTGCAAAACACTTAATATTATCTGTGAATGATTTCAGCACAGCAGATTGCTAACATCCAATTAAGCTTCCTATCTACACACACAGATCTATTTTAGAGACACTTGAAGAAGAAAAAAATACAAATTGTTAGAAGAGAAATTTGACAATATTCATATCCTGTTAATCAATTTGGGACACAGTTATGATTAATTGTCTTTGCTGTTAAAGACTTGTCATGAAAAGCAATATTAATCCCAACAAAATATATATTTAACATGAAAGCATATTTCTCTTTTCAAAGTAGCATTTGATGTCAGACATTATTGATGTTAATTAAATGTTGCTCTGGGTGGATATTAGAAAACACTGATCTTTGTGCATACAGTACAGTGTTAACAAGTTACAGATTAACTTTACACATATAAACACATTGTAAACTGACTATGAATTGTTTCAGTATGTTTGATCTTCTTAATAAAAGAAGTAAATAGCTTGAATTATTGCTTTTAATTTTGACTTTATATGCACACAGTATATAAAGATTAAAATTTATTTTGACTGTTCTGCTTTTCAGCAATGTGAAATGATCAGAACTAAGTATCATTCTCCTTCACTGCACAGCACCTGAGTGCTCTTAAAAAGATGCAATGATCCTGAAAGATATTTCTTTTAAGAAGTAATAGCTTTCTTTACGCATTATGTTAGTACCTCTTACACCTTTTATCATCACTGCTTTTGTCAAGTGCATCTCGTATTTTTCTGAGGGAGGGTAAATTTAGCAATTATTATTGAACTAGAGGATTATGTTCTCTGTATAGTGGTAAAAAGTTTCAGACACAGATTTGTGTCTCAGACACAAACATGTTCATAATAAATCAAAAAGTAGTCTTCAAAACAAAATCTACAACGTCTCCACAGAAGGGTATTTGTAGAAATTGTGTGCAACTTAATTAGAATAAAGCTGTTCGATTGAACTTCACATTCTGCTTCACTCAATTTTTATTGCACATGAAAATAAAATTATACTTGATAGTGGCAGACTTTTTCACAATCAAGTTATTTCTAACAACTAAAGAGCTTGAAATTTTAAGCAAAAAAGCTTGTAATCATTGTGCTTTCTTCCTTAATTGAGGCAGAGTTTGAATCCCGTGTTAATGTTAATTAAAGATTCTTCCCACAATATTCTCACCTCCACTGATTTTAATTAGTATATTAGTATCCATCTTCTGCAAAAGTATTTACTCTTAGAATTGATAGCAGGGGGCGATGATTTATCTCTTTACATATAGCAATACAAAGTTCTTTAAATTCCCATTGTTTTCAAAGTACACTCAATATAATACTTATTTCAGAATCATTTCAATGTCATCATACAGTACATCGGAATTTTACCATGTCAGAAATGCCTCTGTAAATACAAGGCTATAAATAGGTTTGCGATTCAAGCATTTTTATTTTTTTATCTTTAAAAGAAATTGTAATAAGAAACTATTAACCTCCATCACATCCTTTGAGGCTAAATTACTTCATAAATAAAATACAAAATAAATTAATTACACTTTGATACAAGGAACAGCTGAAAACAAATACTGTAATGTAGTTTGTAGTTATAATCAGATTCCTCAACAGTTTTTTTTTAATTATGGTAATGATGGGTAAGCTTCGTATCTCTTTAATTAGCAGCAGCTGACTTTGACTAATTAGCAACTACTACTTCCTCCCATAAGTGGATTATTATATGCCCAAAGGGAATTGTGCTGTATGGATAAAGTGGTACTGGAACTGAAATAGCATGATGCATTAAGAATAATTCACAAAAAAAAAGAAGAAGAATGTGATCTAACACTTCAATGTCATACATCATGGAAGCACCTTGATTAGTCATTTGTGGTGTTCAGCCAATGAAATATTGCTGCAGCTTGAGAAAAGTGGGGCAAGTTATTTTTTTTCTAAATTTATTTATGAGTCTTGAACCCTAATTAAAAATAGGAACCACAGAGGTTTCTGTGCTCAACACCATGCTGAATTGCCTGAAATGTCGGCAATCCAAAGAGCACAGAAATATATAATCCTCTATCCAAAAAATGCAAACAGTTGTTTGGATGCCCTCCTATCTTTCTATAAGTGATTGCATTTAAGCTAACAATGTTAGTATTCTGGACATTTGGAATTGTGTGTTTTCCATATGAAATCTCCTAAAATCATCAGTACTTTTAAAAGGCACTAGAAATTACTGAATACAAGTTCAGAATACAATGTGGCAAAAAGATCTGTCAGTTCTATCAACTTTAAGTCATTTTTATTGTGTGTTTTGAGTTTTAATTAATTAAAAAAAAGAAATACTGTAGGTTTCTAAAAAAATTTCCCAAATGTTCTGAGGTATTTTTTGTAATCTACATCTACAGCATTTACAGCACATTAATACAGAAGCAATGCTTTGTAGATTCTATGTGGATCATTTGTAGAATTGCAGCCTGTTCAGCAAATTCAGCTGTTGTTTATTTCTTAATCTAAGAGAAAGAGATTACAACCTTAACACTACAGAAGACAATGAAAGTAATTCTAATGAAGGAAATACATTTTTGTTGTCACTGGAATATTGAATAAATAAGTATGTTACCACTGATGCACAAATATGTCATTATTTTTATTGATTTTAATAGTGTAAAATTATTTGATTTTTATTTTCTATTTGAACAGCTATATTTACTTTGGGGTCTTTTTCTCAAAAGCTTTTAATATGTAACACTACTGTCCCATTTATTTTCTGGAAGGGATGTTGAAGGAGAGCCAGATCAAAGATGCAGTTGGTTTTACAATCCCAGCAGTGAAGCACAAAAGAGAAGTTAAACTGAACAAATGGTTTACCTTTACTTAAAAAAATAAAATTCACGTCTAGCAGGCTCCTAAATCTGTGTTTGATTTAGCAATTACACAGTCACCACCTTGTTTGGAGGAGTCAGTTCTTGTTACTCCACGCCCCCGGAGGACTCATCATTCCAACTCAACTCGCATTCCAGCACAGTTTCCAATTAGCCAATTTACCCCAGCCTATTTAATGCTGCTTCACACTCTCCCCTGTGCTCAGTATTAGGGTTTTTCCAGGCTAGAGTTACTTCCACTTACGCTACAAACTTACCACTTGTTTTTTGGCTACCTGACCCTGGTTTGTTCTTCAGCTACGTCTCCTGGTTTTGGTTTTGGTACATTGGTTATCGTCCTGGTTTCGACATTCGGCTTCTTCGCGCCTTACAGCTCTGCTTCTGGTTTGTTTACCTCTGGCTTGTTGGCACCGGCTTGTTTACCTATAGCTTTCGGACATCCGATTGTTATATCGACTACGCCTCTGGAGAACATTCTGGTTTTCTGCATAGCGTCCTCTCTGCCATTTCGTAATAGTTCTAATACTTGAGGAACATCCTTGAAACACTTTTTCACTTGAATAATTGTTTACCATGTTTTGCAAGTTGTATTTTTTTATTTCTATACTGTCTTTATTAATCTTTTAACAGTATGACATGATGTGTGACACTCTTGTCAGGCAGGCACTGTTCCTTGCCATAGTGTTTCCAGCCTGAAACAAAAAGTTGTTGCTCCCTTTTCTACGGCAGGGAACAGATATAAATCCCATTGTACAGCACATTGGTATTTTGTTTCCAGGTTCAGTAAGAAAGCAACATATTTCATATTATTTTAACTTCATGTCTTGATATGTAATGTGGTTAAAAACAAGCTAATTCTTTAACAGTCCAGCACCTACAGCAGATGTGACTTGTATATTCAATGTACAGTATAACAGCAGAAACATATGTAGATGTAATCTGTTTCCCTGTTAAACACTTAATGTTTGGAATCCGTGATATACTTCTACCAAGCTCTAATAATGCTCCTAATTCAAAAGTCCTATGATCATACCTTACTATGAAGCACTCATATATGAAAGACAGATAACATTAAAAAGAATTATATTAAACTGAATATAGCCATAACTCATTATTTTCCTAAAAAGAAATTTAAATTGCCTAACATTTTTAAATGTTAGAAAATGCAAAAATGTGTGGGATACAATGTAATTTTTGGACACCTTACATCTGTTATCCATTAATACAATAAGCCTATAATATCGAAAAGCGTTGCAAAATGAATATTTGAGGAACTTAGCTTGAGTCTTTTCCTCTAAAATATGCACGATTATGCAGATACATTGGACTGTAGACAAGATCGATTTTCTTTTAAATTGAAATTTATATTAAGTTACATAGCAGTGACTGTAGAGAGAAATCAGTATTCAGCACTTGCTTTAATGCCACTGTGAGGAAATGAACATTTAGACAGTTGTATTTACAAAACCATTGATCCAACTCAGAATTTGCCTTGCCTGTAATTAATTCTTAAAAGGAAGGAAACGATTGTATTTTTTAAATAAGTACAAAATAATGGCTTCATGTGGAGATATTTAAACATGTTGAAGTCTTCCTTTAGCCTTGTAGCCCCCCTTCACTTGTGAAGTGTCTGAACAGAATAATTCTGTGAATAATTCCAAAAGAAATCTTATTAACTTTCACATTTTTCTGGTGTGTCTTTCTCAAGTTTGTTCATTAATACTTTTCTTTAAAAGTTAACACACTAATGCACAAAAAGTTTGCCGAGCAGGGTGAAAAATAACTTTTGGACAGTAATTGCTGTAATTTAAAATAACCTGCAAATAAGCCACTGTTCATAAAATGAGCTGGTTAAATCCAGAATGTTTTGATCTAAGACTATAATGACTACCACTGTATTTAAATAGTAGAAAATGTTTTTTTTTATTTAAAAATTATTTTGTCAAGGTAATTATTTTAATGGTAATATATTTTTTACAGCATAAGGTGACTAGGAAGTTCTTTGAGAGTTTAGATAAAGTTTGTGACATCTGGCACTTCTAGCTTCAAAGCAGAGAGGATGTTTGCTGAGATGTGGGGGGTCCCTTGAGCAGACACAGTTGTAAAGTTTATCTTGGTATACTGTGCCTAGATAAGTTGTGGGTTAATGACTGTCAATGAACAGTACAGAAACACGCCAGATAAGATCACATTAAAAGAACAGACTAAAAGAAAACAACAAGACAGAGAAGAGAACAGAGAGAAGAAAGGAGTTGGAACTAAAGAGTTCCAACTTCATGATCATTCAAACAAAACCTGACTGGAGCGAAGTATTTGAACCCTGAGAGAAAGAGCTTACTATTCTGTGTTTTGTGTTTCCAGGGTAAAAGATACCTCGATTAGAAACGTCTTTCCTGCTTGTGGGTGCATTTCTAAAATATGGAGATAGTTTCCCATTTATTTTGTGGCATGCAGGGTGAAGAGAGAGATTTAACTCAGTTGTGATGCATTTAGTTAGAAGGCAGCATATCTCTTATGTGGGCTCTGTAGGCATAACTTAGCAGAAGTCTGAGGTTTTCTGGGTGATTAGAATGTTAGGCCTCTGAAATACCTTGTTTGTACATGTACATAGTGTAGACATAGTAACTTGTGTGTTGTATGCTTTGTTGTGTGTAGTGTAGTTTGTGTCTTGTCATTGTTAAAAAACTAGTAGTTCAGGTGGGTAGCTGCGTCAGCATGCGTAGGCTGCAAAGGAACAAGTAATAGGTTTATTCCATGCTGAAAAAAAGAAGAAAGAGAACACAACGTTTCGGCCGTGGAGCCTTCTTCAGGTGTGCCGTTCTTCAGGTGTGCTTCATTGTTAAAAAACATTTGTTTTACCAAGTGTGTCTGGTTTATTATTACTTTCACCAAAGTTTTGCCAGAGAATAAAGAATTCACATGCCTTCAATTATAACAACTGGTATTATATTCTGGAGAAAACGTGTACAAGTAGGGAGTTATGTATATTTTTTTTACTCATGGACTAACCCACTTGTTAAATTCCTGATTTTCACCAGTTTCATAACCCTCCATTTATAACTAACATAATGAGTTTATCAAAAATGAGATTGTTCACTTGGTTCACTCATGCTAAATACATCATGCTTAACTGCCTGTCAACTTTATTTCTTTTCTAGATTTATAATACAATTCCTTGACTTGTTACTGTATATACTCATTGATTATAAACAAGGTTGCTTGGTGTTTCAAGTTTTATTCATGGAATATTGTATTTCTAGAGCACAATGCTTTTGCAGCATTTGGACTGAAGATTAGGCCCTCAGGAAAGGAAGAAAAAAGTCAGTGCATTAGAACCATTATTTTTTTCTCCTGGACACTCATAGTTGACTTGAATAATGTACAGTGTTTATATATTTTTATGCAAATCTGTGTATACATAGTTGGTGACGAAAAAAAAAAAGAAAAAGAAAATGATGAGGGAATTTTCACAAATTTAAATATGGTGTGGCACACACCTGAGCTACGATTTGGGAAATAGTTACAGGGCCTACAGTATATATATATGTTTTCTTTATCGCTGCTTTCTTTATGGTGCAGTATACCCTCAATATGATTTGCAAACCAAAAACAAGTATGAAGGGGAAAGGCAAGTCAAGAAAAGTTAAGTTTTATTACTATATACATACACATACTAATACACTAAGGATTGATTTTACGTGTTTAAGGGAGACGACTAGGAGGGTCTAAGGGTTTTCTGATTATACGTGATTTTGGGCGTATGCGCTATGTCAGGAACCTACTGTAACTACCATGTAAAATGCGAGTCTGCTGTACTATCAAACAGGCTAGATGTGTTCAAGGCCTCCTCTTGTTTGCAACAGTTTTTCTGTTCTTTCATAACCATTTCCTCTCATGTTATTGTTTACTGTACATCGATTCCATGATACAATATTCTTTTGGCCTCTGCATAACATACAATATTATTGTACCTTATTTCCCCCCCCTCCCTATTTTTAAACCATTAAGCTTTCTGTTATCTTGTTCTCCATTAGGCTGGCTAGTTGAACCTGTAATGAGATTCTTTAAGTGTATCAAACCATGTTGTTGTAACTATTCTTTTCCTTAATGAAGTCAGTGTTGCCATTTTCAACCAAAATATGATATAACCGTGAAATATTTCACTTAATTAAGAATCAAAAACAAGAAGTATAAGATGGCAATTCTTTTCTTTCACATTTGTAAAGGAGAATATATACTGTAGAATACTGTACGTGTACAAACATTTTGTTGTTCTGGAAATAACTTTGTAAGGCTAATTTTTTATCCTCAAAATGTTTCTTTGCAATGACGAAAATGGTAAGATCTCAAGTGGTTAAATAACTGTTACAAAGCCCGTCACAAAGACTGAAGTCAGACAGTCATGAGAGTGAGTAATGTTTATGGATTACCCTTTTAAACATGCTTCAAGCAGAGGTAGCAGAGATAAGATGGCATGGTAATGGATATAGCAGTGAATTAATCTACAAACCTCTACCTGCACAGAACTGTTGCAGAAAATGATCAAAGGAGAGATTTGATTCTGTGGTTTATATATTCATATTTTTTCTCCAATTTTTCAATTTTGCAAGTGTATTTTAGACATGAGACCTAAACAGGTGAACTATATCCCTGTTTAATCGGCAGCTTTTGGAACTAAAAGATGCAAGCTAGAGTAACTCATATGGAAATTACCACACGGTCTAGTTTAATTCTACACTGAATTGCAGTGCTGTTACATAGTATACTAAATAAAAACTTTGAACATAAAGTAGTTCTTTTAATATTAAAACATCGGTAATCATTACATTTAGAATCCCTTCGAACTGAACAGTATTTCAATTAGTACCATAGCATAGTACAACAGTTCCCTGGTATTTTTTTTACATGGCCTGGTAGTGGCTGGGTTAACATTTTAGTATGTGATGCATTTTCAGAGAAAACAAAATTGGATATATATCTGAACCTTACAAGAACAACAAATCTCTTATTCATGTAATTTTATTTTTTGTTGTCTTCATTTAATGGGCAACACCTATCCCTCTTTGTACAACCTGGTGGTCTTCCTAAGCAATGAGCTGCCAAAGATTCTATTTTCTTTTCATGAGTAGTGGCTTCTGTATAGAATGAGTATTTTTGTGGCATAAAAATCCATACCACATCTGTCATCTTGAACAGGGCAAGAGTGCAACACAACTGTGAGTTCTCATCCTGAGTAGTGGCAATCTCATCCTACAGCAACTGGGGGATAAAAGATGACTGAATAGGAGCAGCATATAACCTCCCATAACACAGTAAAATTAATTGTGCAATTTATGCACAATATTCTCCCAATTAGTAGTTCAGTAGGACTAAAAACACCCAATAATTAATTGTACTGAAAGTATTATGGAGTGTTTTTTCCAACTTATGTGACTTAACCTGCTTGGCTAAAGTGTTAGTCTCCTGGTGGTAGGCTGAGGAGGCTAGGAGCCCCATGCAGAGTGAGGATAATGATAATGTTTCTTTATTAGTCCCATACAATTTCTTGCATTAGGAATTTGTTTTTTCGCATACCCCAGCTTTTCTCCATGAGACACAGACAGGGAGAGAAGCTTGGGGTCAGAGCGCAGGGTCTGCCATTGTATGGCACCCCTGGAGCAGTTGGGGTTAAGGGCCTTGCTCAGGGGCCCAACGGAGTAGGATTCCTCTGCCAGCTGCAGGATTTGAACCGGCAACCTTCCAGCCACAGGCGCAGATCCTTAGCCACAGAGCCACCGCTCCGCCCAAGTGACCAAGGGGTAACTGTAAAGGTGGAGATGGGGTGGATACAAAAAGATATGCAAGGAGAAAGGGAGAATCACTTACAATAATGACATCAGGAGTGATAAGTAGCAAATGAGTGGCAAATTACTGACAGTCTGAATGAACTTGGTTGTTGACATCCTTCCTCAACTGTTGTTATAAACTCCATTTCACAAGGAATGAAAAAACCCAAGAATTAAATGTACTGAATGGATTATGGAGTGTTTAGTTAAAATTTGGATTACCTACTTGGTTTAATACTAAGCTCCTGGCCATAGGACAAGGAGGGTAGGACCCCCATGAAAAACCAAGTGGGACTCCAAAGCACCAATGCAGAATTGGGGAAAGCATAGAGAATGTGAGTGATGGGCTCTGTGATGCATAGCTTGAACTGTGGGTCATTGCAGCAGTTGAATAGAAAGCTGGAGGAGGGCCTGTTTGAGGGTATCTACAGTATATGGGTTTATTGGGTAGGCCAGTGGCCAAGTTGCTTAATGAGATAGGAATGTTTTGATGAGTTGCTGAGAAAGCAGTTTCAATCCAGAAGGAACATCCAGAATTGTTGAGCAGCAAATCCAGAGTCTTTACGAGAACTTCTTACAGATTAAAGAGAAACAATTTACATGACAGTACAGGAGTAGAGGTTCCTAAGGGCTGCTGGAGGTAGACTTAAATTGGCCAAACCCAGATCTTAATTTACAATACACTCATACCCCGGTATAAGAACGTTCGGTTCTCAAATTTTCTATCCTGAAGAATTTGTACCTTGCAATTCGTCCCAGGAACAACATTTTGCTAATTCTAACTTTGAAGTTCGTAAGTGACCAACTTTGAATTCCGCACCACAGAATAGCTGTTTGTTTCTCAGCGGGCGAAAGGCATTATGGTTAAGGATGCCGTGAGGCAGCAGTACTTTGTTTACGATCTCAATGAAAGTTTGTGCTCTCATTTACAAAGTGTTTTTTTTGTGTTTGTTTTGTAGTTGCTGTTCATTATGGGCCCTAATGAAGAGAAAAAGATTCTTTAGCAGTATGTACATCGTTCTAACCAATCGCATGGACAGTGATTTATTACGAAAGAATGAAAACTGTAAATATGAAATCATTCATTAGTTTACAGCTATAGTTGGCTTATTTGAAAAACTCGCTATCATGGTCTGTATGTATTATATTGTATGTTAAGAGTGGTTTTTGAGTGAACTTGTCTTTGATTTGGAACGGGATGGAATTTTCCCCATGAGGGAATTTTTATCTTTGATTTATGATCTCCTGCGTTCCGTACAGATTTTTCGGGAACTAATTAGGTTAGGTTACAGAGTGTATGAGTGTACACTCGAGTGTATGAGTGTACAATTGTTGAATAATTATTCAATAATTGTATGTTTACATTAGAAGAGAGGTGGAAAGATTAAAAACTTTTCTAGGCAGTCCAGTAGGAACTGAGGGTGTGAGGTGCAAAAGCATATGATTCAGGGGAATACAAGATCAGAATAAATAGGAACTGGACAGGAATCCTGTTAGCATCAAGGGCTAAGAATTTGAACCTTGGAAACGAGAAAGAGAAATCAGCAATATTAATGAAATGATCTGGGATGTGAGCTGTTACAATTAGAAATGATTCTTAAAAGAAAGCCATTGAGATAAACAAGGAATTTCATGTTATGTTATGAGGATTGTCCTTTGTTGATTATAAATGACAATGTTATCTGAATGGATAGGGACCCATTGTTTCCAATTGTGGCCCTTAAAGAAGCAGAAATGAAATTTCTTGAAGTTTGAATAAAATGAACGAATGATCATAATAAAAGATGAAGGTAAACACAGAAGACCAAGACATTACTAACCACTTTGATTATAGCCTCCTAGGCAAATGGAAGGGCTGTGACTGTAAATCATTCTTTGGAAAAAAACAAGACTCATTGTAAATAATAACCTTTTCTATTTTGTTAAAATAAGCACCAGACGCAGATTTACTTCAAATTGCAAAGGAGGAGAGGTGTAAGGATCATGTTGATGAAGCAAGTTCGAGAAGATATGAAATGAAGAACCACCCTTGGTAACCCAACAGAGACAGAAGTCCCTTATATGCAAACTTTAACTGACAGGAAGGTGAAAAGATACAATGGGATGCAAAACAATGTACTCTCAAGAGGGAGATCACATGCAGTATTCATAGTGTTTTAGGAGAGGAAATTACATCAGGGGTCATTGCAAATTACTGACAGCTATGTCTGAGACTTGGTTGTTGTCAACTCTCCCAAACTTTCATTATACACTCCATAAAAAACAACAGCTCGAACCAAATTGAATATATCAAAAGTTCACCTAGGGGATTGTGAAGAACAAGCAGGTGCAATAAAAAACTTCATTGTGTGTAAAGGAGGAGACAATACTCCAAAAGTGTAAATTCTATCACATAGGTACTGGGAGATGTAATCTGGAGGCTTCCTTTCTCAAACGTACATCAGTAACTAGGACTAACTGTGCAGAATGAATGGTGATAATGTGGCCTCATCTAAATAAGAAAAAAATGTTTAAGACATTCTGTAAGGTAATACAACTATTAGTTGTGATGTAAAGCAAAACAGACACATCATTATTTTTCGCAACCATGTTAATACAGTAATACAGTATTATCTGTTTCTTATCTGCATGCCACTAACATGGTTTCTTGTGAAGACTCTTTAATTAAGATCAGCAAAACATTGTCAACACGGTAAGTGGTAGGTTCTCATCCTGTGGCTGTCCATACAATAATACTGGGATATGATAAAACAAAATCGTGCTTATATTCAGTTTTCTTTTCTACACTAAAAAAACATGTATCAGACTTGCCTTTTGATTGTTCAAGTCACATGTTTTTTTTACATGCTGAATAATATTCAAATGCAATAGCTGGGCAGCTGAAGTAATTATTCAACAATTTGCTTTTTTAACCTCCTTTTTTAATCTGCTGTAAAATTTGTTTTCATTCACAGCCAAAGCTTCTGCCTCCCATCCTCACCCTTGTAAATGATCCAGGTCTTAAGTAAAAGCTCTATCTATCCAAGGGGCAAATTACTTTCAAAGATTAATTATCTGATACTGAAATTTCAGCAATTATGATCTGAAAATTATGTATTACTTTTCAGGGGCCTTGCAATTCTCCTGATGTTACTGGGGTTTGACAAAGGCTGTGTGTGCAATTAGGAATTAAAAAATGGAAAACAGTAGAAGCTGTCTGTATCAGTAAGAATTTGTGATGTCTTGCTTGATTACTTTTCATTGTTTTTGTGCACTTACAACAAGTGTACTTGCCCTCAGATGAACTTGTTCAAAATATTGTATATACTGAAAACCCATTAATATGTAAGTATGCAGTGATATAATATAAAGATCTATTCTAAAATAAAATCAAGGGCGTAATTGACTTCCTCAGAAGCCTAGAATGCTGCATGTATATGCATATGTTCAGGATTATCTTCATAAAATCTCCAATGTAATTAATGAAAAATCACCACAGAGAGGCCTGAGAGGTCCAATCCCTCTTCTTTTTAAAATTTTAATTTCAAAAACATGCAGTTCTGAAAATACTTTAAAAGCTCATGCCAACAAGACAGTTTTTCAAAGTTTCCATTTTATCAGTTATCAGTTTGTTTTGGTCTTTTTTTTCCATAGTAAAAAAGCATATGGAAATTGGTTAAAATTGCACTGATATTTATATGATACCCTTTCATTTGTACACTGTAATTCATCACATAGTACAGGGTACTGTGATGAGAAATTCCAGATTTTCTGATATTGCAAATGCAGCTATCTATTAAATATACTGTAGCTGCAGCATCACATGTAAATTGGCAGAGTCCCAAGTAAATGGTCTATCTTTCTCCATGACAGAATATCATCTATCACTCTTATTAGTCTGCAGTACTAATCAGTTGTCAATATATCAGCACAGACAAAGAAAAGGTTCTGTAATGCAGGCAGTAAATTTTTTAATTCAAAAATCAAAACAAAACACTGATTCCCTATGTTAAATCTGAATAAATATCTTTAGCATAACATAAATAGTTAGGAATCAGTGTAAAGCCTGCAGGAGGAAAATATTTTTGTTTAGTTGAGGAGGACCTCAGAAGACTTCACAGGCTGAAAATAAATCAATAAAACACAACATTTTACCCATTTAAAATACAGTGTAATTCCTCTTTAATTTGGTTTTGATGTTCCTCACACTTCTCATAGTCAAGTTTGTCTCCTGCCTCCTTTTTCACTTCCTCTACTCATTCTCACATTTCCTCTTCTGCTTCCATAATTCAGCACTTGAAGAAGGCAACACCGCTGAAACATACAGTATGTTTACTTTTCAGAATGTAATTAACCCCAATTTGGCAGCAGCTTACAACCTTGTTGCCTGCTCTTATCAGATCTTCGAAGATAAGCAAGATCAGACCAGGGCAGTACTGGGTTGAGAAACCTACAAGGATAATGAGGTTACTGGTGTAAGTAGTGTTGCCTACTCCCCATCCATCACTAAAGCGCCACACCAAGTGGGAGCAACTGTGCGTCAACAGCCCCAGTACACTGCAGATCAGATGAAGAAATAAGAATTTGCTTGACTAAATGGGGTTTTAAAACACTTTAACAATACATATATTTTTTTACATAATTATAGAAAAATGTACTATCAAAATACTGGTTACCATCAGAAAAAAACTATAGTTGTATTTGTGACATACATTTTATTATGTCATTTTATTAAATCATAGGTAATTGGGATTTTGTAGTTTTAGCACATACAGTATGCTTTTGAAAATATGATACTCTATGTGTGTACAAACTATTTACAGCACATACCATTTTATACTCAGTAAAATAGGGATGTAATTCAGCTTTTTAAACTTTTAATTATTGTCAAAAGGTTTATGAACATATGAATTGAAAATGGTAATTACTCATTAAACCATCAAAATATTCCTTTCATACCAGTGATTATCTAATGCATGTATTCTTATGGGGCCCTTCTGAAATCTTCTGTTGCCCATGCAAGTCTTTCTTAAACCACACTGCTGTCAAAAAAATGGCACATGCAGCTGCAAAAGGTAATGAAGTGTGAATTAAACTGAACACTTTTAAAGGGGATGAAAATTAAGCACCTGAAATATATTAGTTCAGTCTGACACAATCCCTGCTGTAATAATGCTTAAATGTTGCAGAGGCCTGTAAACATAACCAGATCTCCAGGAATCTGGCAGAGATGTGCGGGATTCAGACACACTCTCAATGTTCAAATCTAGGCTAAAAACATATTTGTTTAGTCAAGCTTTCAGATAAATTCTTAGGAAAAGTAAGACATGCAAACGACCAATTTCTGTTTTCATTGTCATTCACTGATACTTTGTTATCTCTTTTCTATCCATCCATTCTGAGGTGGACTGTTTGGAGGCCCAGGTCCAGAATCCAGCTCCTTTACCGGTTATAAAATCAATAGCCAATCCTCTACAAAGCCCTTCCCAAAGAATTCTCAACTGATGAAAACCAATTGATCATTCGGGACACTGTTGGACATTACCATACATGATTGTGCTTTTCCCATCATGTAATAGAATATAGATGACTCTGATATCTCTGATATCCACATCAACAGGACTGAAGTGGAAAGGGTCAGTAACTTCAAATTCCTTGGCATCCATATCACCGAGGACCTCACATGGTCTCTCAACGCCACCCATCTGATCAAGAAAGCGCAACAGCGCCTGTACTTCCTAAGACGGTTGAAGATATGTCCCCAGATCCTCACTAACTTTTACAGATGAACTACAGAAAGCACACTGACAGGTTGCATCACAGTGTGGTATGGCAACTGCAGTACTGACTACCAGAATCAGAGACAGTTTTTACCCTCGCACTCAGACTATTAAACTCCAAGCCTCTCTCACCTACGATCTGAACCTCACAGTGCCTTCTTTCTTATCAAAAACTCAAACACACATTGAAATCTACCGTACCTCTGCCTCACATGTCAAAAAGCTCACTCCCCATAATTTTCTATCCTTTATTTCATTCTGTTGATGTATGTTTTTTGCACATCTGATGTTGTTTTGCACATTACCTGTTATTGTTTTGCACACTGCTTGTTGTCTCTGTCTTTCTTTTATCATACAATTGTATTGTTGTTTTTTTGTACTACTTATCGTCTGAGAGCTAGCTACAGTAAATAGCATTTTGTTATACCATATACCTGTATATGAGTATAATGACAATAAACTTGAACTTGACTTGACTTTAACTTGGCCAGAGGAGGATAGGCTCCCCCTTTTGAGCCTTGGTTCCTCTCAAAGTTTCTTCCTACTTTAATCTGAGGGAGTTTTTCTTTGCCACTGTCGCCTTAGGCTTGCTCAGTCGAGGTTCAGGCCCAGCAAAACTAATGTAATGTAATGTTTCTTTATTAGCCCTATACAATTTCTTGCATTAGGAATTCATCTTTTCACATACCCCAGCTTTTCTCCATGGAGACACAGACAGGGAGAGAAGCTTGGGGTCAGAGCACAGGGTCTGCAATTGTACAGCACCCCTGGAGCAGTTATGGTTAAGGGCATTGCTCAGGGGCCCAACGGAGTAGGATTCCTCTGCCAGCTGCGGGATTTGAACTGGCAACCTTCCAGTCACAGGCGCAGATCCTTAGCCACAGAGCCACCGCTCCACCCTGTAAAGCTATAAAGCTGCTTTGTGATACTGTCCATTGTAAAAGGCACTATACAATAAAACTGAATTGAATTTTCAACTTCACACATTTTCAACTTCATTGTGTATTGCAGTATCTGAAATTCCAGCATTGTCTAGTCATTTTAACATATACTATATATGCATATCATTTGTGGAGAGAAATACTGTTTTGTTTTGTATTGAATGAACTGGTGGCATGGTGGTGCAGTGGGCAGCTTTTCAGCCTCATAGCTTAGGGCCCTGGGTTCAATTCCCAGAGTGCTACCTGCTTGATGTTTGTAGGTTTAGCAAGCTCTCTTAAACGGATCTTTATCATTGTTTTTTTTTCTTCGTTCTTTCTTTGTTACTGTTCTTAGTCCTCAGTTTCCCTCTCCACAATGTTCACGTACATAACTTATGATCCACAAACACTTCTACACATCGGAACAAGATCCGCAGGACTATCACTTAGTCTGGAAGATCTGGACTGCATCAGCTCGCACGGACTTCTCCGACAAGGCCTGGAAACCACAATATTACCTGAACAAGGTAACCAAGCCAGGAAGCATCGCAAACGATGTCAACGAAAACGGAAACGTGGTAAGCGAGCTGGGTTACAAACAAGACTAAAGACCGAACAGAACAAACATCCTTTACCAACCATTTTACTCGCCAATGTCCGATCCCTCGACAACAAACTCGATGATCTCAGACTGAGACTCTCCGCACAACGAAAAATTAAAGAATGCTGCACTTTTATTTTTACTGAAACATGGCTAACCGACAGTATTACGGACTCGGCAATACACCTAGATGGATTTTCTGCCTTCCGCGTGGACAGAACTACAGAATCCGGTAAAACCAGGGGTGGGGGAGTGTGCATTTTTATTAACAACGCGTGTTGCAACCATGTATCTACCATCACGAAACACTGCTCACCTGCTCTGGAATTTTTAATGATCAAGTGCAGCCCCTTCTATCTGCCGAGGGAATTTACAACTGTTATTATCACAGCCGTCTACATCCCCCCTGACGCTAATGGCAAAGAAGCGCTAGAGGTACTGCACACTGCAATAAACAAACAGGAATCTGCACATCCCGACGCAACCTAATCATCGCGGGTGACTTCAATCAAACAAATCTCAAATCCGTTCTCCCAAAATACCATCAGCATGTCTCCTTCCCAACGAGAGGAGAAAACACTCTGGACCATGTTTACACCAAGATTCAGAACGCTTACAAGGCAGTACCCCTCCCCCACTGTGGAAACTCAGACCACATCACTCTGTTTCTCCTCCCGGCATACAGACAGCTGCACAGGCGAGTGAAACCAGCGCTCCGGACAATGAAAGTGTGGCCTGAAGGAGCTGAATCGGTCCTGCAGGACTGTTTTGAATGCACTGACTGGAATGTGTTTAAAGAGGCAGCCACACAGGGATCATACGCCGACATACAGGAATATGCCTCGTCAGTCACTAGCTACATCAGGAAATAATAATAATAATAAACTTTATTTTATATAGCGCCTTTAAAGGTGGCTTCTCAAAGCGCTTTACAGGATGACAATAACAATAAATAAGACTACAACAATAAATAAGAAGATTTCACAAGATAGGACACAATTATAATTACAACAATACAACAATAACAATAGAGGAGACCGTGGAAGGTGGTATTAAGAAGAACAGAGGGGTGAAGAATGGAACCAGTTAAGTAAAGGCTTTTCTGAAGAAGAAGGTTTTGAGTCTGGATTTGAAGGTGTTTAGAGAAGGTGACTCTCTAAAATCCTTGGGCAAAAAGTTCCAGAGCTTGGGAGCATAGCAGTAGAAGGCCCTGTCACCCATACAATGTAGATGGGCTTGGGGGACAGTAAGGAGGGCAGAATTTGAAGAGCGGAGGTTGCGAGGTGGGGAGTAGGGCGATAAAAGTTCAGACAGGTATTGAGGTGCCAAGCCATGTAAAGCCTTATAGGTGAGCATGAGGATTTTAAAGTCTACGCGGAATTTGACTGGAAGCCAGTGCAAGGACTCCAGGATAGGAGTAATGTGAACACTTGCACTAGACCTGGTCAGGATTCTGGCTGTTGAATTTTGGACATACTGCAGCTTGTTCAGAGTAGATTTAGAGACCCTAGGGAGTAAAGCATTGCAGTAGTCAATTTGAGAGAATACAAATATGTTGATCAGCTTTTCAGCCACAGTTAATGATAGCATAGGGCGTAGTCTTGCGATATTTCTAAGGTGAAAAAAAGATGTTTTGACCGTACGCTGTACATGTGGGTCGAATGTTAAGCCAGAATCGAATACAAGCCCAAGGTTTTTCAATTTTGATTTAAGCTCAAGTACAGAGTCATCTACAGACAGGGTTACAGGACTGGCTTTACGAAGTTGATGGGGGGTACCAATAAGCATGACTTCAGTCTTGTCACAGTTAAGATGAAGGAAGTTTTGAGTCATCCAAATTTTTATGTCAGAGATGCAATTAGATAGAATAGAGACAGCCACATCAGTGTCGGGTTTGGTATGGATGTATATTTGAGTATCGTCAGCTTAAAAATGAAAGCTGAGGCCATGTGATCTTAAAAGCTGACCAAGTGGGAACATGTAAATGCTGAAGAGCGAGGGGCCCAGTATTGAGCCCTGGGGGACACCAGACTTGACAAGACCAATTTCAGACCTGTACCAATTGAGAGAGACAAAGTGACAGCAATCAGTGAGGTAAGACTTAAACCATTTGAGGGCAGTGTCAGAGACTCCAAACACAGTCTCGGGATGAGAAAGTAAGATGTTATGGCCAACAGTGTCAAAGGCAGCACTGAGATCAAGAAGGATGAGTATGGAAAGAGAACCAGAATCAGAAGCTATTAGGAGATCGTTGGTGACTTTGACTAGGGCGGTTTCTGTGCTGTGAAGTTGACGGAAGCCAGATTGGAGGGGTTCGAAAAGGTTGTTTGTCATGAGGTGGTTATGTAACTGAAGTGTGAGAGCACGTTCTAGAATTTTAGAGAGAAAGGGTAAGTTGGAGATGGGGCAAAAGTTGTTAAGATTGTCGAGAGCCATGTTAGGCTTCGCTGACGATGTCACTCTCACAAAAGAAATAAGAACCTTTCCTAACCAGAAACCATGGATGAACAGTGAGGTTCGCACCCTAATCAAAGCAAGGGATGCAGCATTCAAATCGGGCAATAAATCAGAACTAAGGTCAGCCAGGATCAATCTTAACAATGGTATTAAACATGCAAAAAACACGCTCAAACAGGAATTAGAGGAACACTTCACCACTAATGACCCAAGGCACATGTGGCAAGGTATACAGGCCCTCACAGACTACAAGAGGAAGAACATCTGTGCACCTGCCCATGATGCCTCCCTGCCTAACGAGCTCAACACCTTCTATGCTCGGTTTGAAGCCAACAAAACTTCAACACAGAACCAGTCATCAGAACTGCATCCTCCGCAGCTGATCAGCTGCTCTCACTGTCTGCAGATAAGGTGAGGAGATCTCTGCTAAAAGTGAACACACGCAAGGCTGCAGGACCTGACGGCATACCCAGTCGCGTCCTCAGAGCCTGCGCCAATCAAATGGCGGGTGTATTCACAGACATTTTCAACATGTCTCTGGCCCAAGCCGTAGTCCCCACCTGCTTCACGACAACCACCATCATCCCAATACCAAAGAAAACCACAGTGACATGTCTTAATGACTACCGACCAGTGGCACTAACACCTGTCATCATGAAGTGCTTCGAGAGGCTGGTCATGAATCACATTAAGGACACCATCCCAAACACAGTGGACCCGTACCAGTTTGCCTACCGGTCCAACAGATCCACAGATGACGCAATCTCCATTGCCACACACACGGCCCTATCCCATCTGGACAAAAAGAACACATACACAAGACTACTATTCATCGACTTCAGCTCAGCTTTTAACACTATCATCCCAGAGAAACTAGTCAAGAAACTCAGTGCACTGGGTCTCAACACCACGATCTGCAACTGGATTTGGGACTTTCTGACAGGCTTGGAAACCACACCTCCGGCACACTAACTCTGAACACTGGGGTCCCCCAGGGGAGTGTGCTTAGTCCATTGCTCTACTCCCTCTATACCCATGACTGTAAGGCCAAACACAACACCAACTCCATCATCAAGTTTGCCAATGACACCACAGCTGTAGGTCTGATCACAGACAATGATGAGAGGGCCTACAGGGAGGAGGTCAATCTCCTTACAACATGGTGTGATGACAACAACCTCACCCTCAACGTCAGCAAAACCAAGGAGCTGATCGTTGATTTCAGGAAACTGCAAACCGGACATGCCCCTATCCACATCAATGGGACTGAAGTGGAAAGGGTCAGTAACTTTAAATTCCATGGTGTCCATATCACCGAGGACCTCACATGGTCTCTCAACACCACCTGTCTGATCAAGAAAGCGCAATAGCGCCTGTACTTCCTAAGACGGTTGAAGAAAGCCAAGATATGTCCCCAGATCCTCACTACCTTTTACAGATGCACTACAGAAAGCACACTGACAGGCTGCATCACAGTGTGGTATGGCAACTGCAGTGCTGCTGACCGCAAAGCCCTACAGCGGGTGGTGAAAACTGCCCAGTCCATCACTGGGGTTACCCTCCCATCTATCCAGGACATTTATGACAGACAGTGCTTGAGGAAAGCTCTAAGCATAATCAAAGACCCCACACACCCCAGCTACAGACTTTATGATCTGCTACCATCTGGAAAACGGTACCGGAGCATTCGGGCCCGGACTACCAGACTCAGAGACAGTTTTTACCCCCGCACTATTAAACTGTTAAATTCCCAGCCTCTCTCACTCTCACTCTCACCTCACCTCTCACCTATGATCTGAACCTCACAGTGCCTTCTTCCTTTCTTTCTTTCTTACCAAAAACCCAAACACACATTGAAAATCTACCTCTACCATACATGTCAAAAGCTCACTCCCCATAATTTCTATCCCTTTATTTTATTCTGTTGATGCATATTTTTGCACATAACCTGTTACTTTTTTTGTTGTTTTGCACATTGCCTGTTGTTGTTTTTTGCACATTGCCTGTTGTTTTTTTTGCACATCGTCTGTTGTTTTTTGCACACTGCCCGTTGTCTCTGTCTTTCTTTTGCTACACAATTGTATTGTTGTTGTTGTTGTTGTTGTTGTTGTTGTTGTTGTTGTTGTGTTTTTATTTTCTCTTTGTACTACTTATGTCCAAGAGCTAGCTAAATAGCATTTCGTTATACCATATACCATGGATATGAGTGTAATGACAATAAACTTGAACTTGAACTTCTCTCTATGTTTGTGTGGGTTTCCTCTGAGTGATATGGTTCCTCCCTCAGTCCAATAGCATACCAATATGTTAATCAGTTTCTGGGAAAATTGGCACTGGTGTAAGTGTGTGCTTGTCTCTGTCTGTGTCTGTGTGTGCCCTGTGATAGACTGGCATCCCATCCAAGGTGTGACCCATCTTGCACCTGTTGCTTGCTGGGCTAGGATCCAGCTCCCCCGCAAACCTGAATTAGATAAAGCAGTTAGAAAATGGATGAATGGGTGAAGCAAGTACACAGGTGTCCACCAACATTCCAAATTCATGCCAACTAGGTTAAATGGTATATCTAAATTGTACAGTTGTGCATGTGTGTGGGTGTATATGGCCTATGATGGGCTGCAATCCCGCCTGAACAAAGTATCATGGATAAGTTCCAGGTGACCATAATACTACCAGAAAAACATAGCTTTCTGCTAATGAATAGATAACAATGGACCAGATGGAATAGTGTGATAGTAGCCCATTCAAATGAAATTCAGGAAACTCTTTGCTGAAATTGCCAGGGGTGGTCCTCTGTCACAGTATGTTCCATAGCTTATATATATTTTTGTTTTTAGTTTAAACATTTTGAGGGCTAACGTTAAGGGACTTTGGGGCTTATCCGGCAACTGTGATAAATGAGCATGACATGTTACAAGAAGGGTCTGGATGCCAAGCCGGACTGGGAGGATTCATAATTACGTTTTGATAGCAATTGATTTTCCAGTTCAATATCTTAAGAGGTGCTTTTTGAATGGATGATGAAGTACGAACAGTTTTAAGTGGTAGTGAAATGTCATTTTTTTAACCATTAAATTATTTTAGATAGTGGGCATCTAAAACACTGTGCTGAAAATCTTTACAACCCCATGACCTCCTGAGGTTAGGCTATTTTATAAAGAACAATGTTGTTGCTGATTTTTCTGGTTATTTTCTTAAATATAAATAGGAATTGCTAGTCCATTATGGAGGCTTCTATTTACATGTGGAAGGTGGGGAAACAATGGTAAAAAAATGTCCAAATTAGTTAAAAATAATCTTTTTTTAATATCAGTAAATGTGTTTAAGTTAATGATTTGCACATCATATTGTACCATATCACAGCAATCTTGTCTAATATTATAGAAGTGAGATACCATATTCTTCATACATCATCTTCATAGGTACTGTGCTTTTTAAGAACATTGAAATTACAGTTGATTAGATATTTCTCTCGATGCAGAATTTTTCTCTTTGTTCAGTGCTGTGAGTTTCAAAAGAAATGTCTGATTAGATGTTGCTGTATCCTTGTTAAAGGGAAGCTTTGAAATCCCTCATGCATTCACTTGTGAGTATTTTGACATGTAGTGCCTTCAGGCTATATAAAAAGTAAGGATAGTGCATTATATACCAGGCATAATACATATGTTTCTATTTATAGACCCTCATATGGGCATGTGTCCTTGGAAACATCATGTAATACTTAGTATAAAGACTCATGTTTATTCATTTGAAAATTCATAATATGCATACACCAAGCTTTTAAATTAAAATATGTGTTGGCACCAGCAGTTAGGATAACAAAATAATTGGGGATTTAAACCGGAACTGCTGTTTATGCACATCATCTTTAATAAGAAGTTATCCAAATATTTGGTCGTTTTCAGTTAAAAGCTTTAGCTATGCTATACAGAAAAACAGGATACCAATGATATTTTCGGCACCTGACAACAATAATAAATTATTGAACTGTGGTATTATTAGATTTACAAAGGATTTTTATCCAGGAAAATTCGTTTTCATCCTGTGTAAATGCATTTTCATGTACATATTCTGGGGAAATCTGCCATTCCACACATATGGTATACTGCAAGTTAAAATCTAAATTTTGCACTGCAAGTTTAAGCATTCAATTATTTTAGAGGAAGAAATGTATATTCTGTCTAAAATAGAACTGTTCTGTAATCTTCAAAATATAGGAAATACCATATATAACTGTGACAGTTGCTGTACAAAACAGAGTATGAACATAGTGTGCTGGTATCTCCCACCCTCACTATAGTAATGGGCTTTTAGACAATATAGGTGGGTCTTTTCAAAATAATTAATTGCTTACATTCAGTAGATTCAAGAAGTAGAACCAAGCACTCTTTAGGTTCATCATTAGCAGTCACTATTCACACTTGATTAATAGACATGACTTGAAAATCACTGAATTTTGTTTAAAAATTAGGTTCTAAATTTAACATGTTTATAGTAGTCATTACCATAAACATCATAAACATAGTCTGCAATTTTAATTAAAGCTGGGAAAATCAAAACATAACAGACACTGATATGCAATGTTGATATCTCTGAGAAAGATGAATATGTACAGTATGTTTGAAAGAAGAGAAAATGAAAGAAGAGAAGACAGAAAAGGGTACCTCTTCAATTCTTAATTAGTGAGAAAGGTCAAGTAACCTTTTGTCTTTTTCTTAAATTATGTGCTGCAAAATGACCAAAGACTCTTTTATCCAGACAGTGCACAATTTACAAATAAAATCATTTTTTATGGCATATGTCCTATAGAACTTAAATACATATTGTTTTTACAATATTTCTAATGGTTAATCTACTGTAAATTCAGTATTCATTTTGCAAAAGAAAAATTGCATGATAATAATAGAATGTTCATAAATAAGAAAACTTAATTGGGAAATGAATCAATTAAGAGCCAAGAGAAATTGTTTTAATTCTGTATTTGGATTTTAAAGGCTCTCTTTAAAATGGAGATACTAATTATTTTTGAAACAGGAATGAGGTTAACCTGACCTTTTGGTGCTACAGACTTCACGCAATGGTGTAATTTAACTTTCATGGAAGATTAAAGGAGCAAAGTTATAAAAAATAAACATTCAATAACTTACTTCTATCACATTTACAATGAAAATAGACCCGGAGTTATTAAACTTTCTTCTAAATAATTATCTCTCTTGAATTAAATCCCCATTGTGCAAAAAAATGAATACATTACTATGTAGCTGCATCAGGAGGAATTTACAGTATATTAGTGAGTGTCTCTTGTTACTATTGTTCTATACCAAATCTCTACAGCATAGGAAAGTGTTTTAGGAAAATGTGCTAATACTGTTCTGAATCTCATTTGAAGTACCGTCCTATTTTTGACATTTTATTTTTATACTTTATTTTATGTATTTCTGTCATACAGTATATTGCGCACCAATGTTACAGAAATAATATTGATATGGGGAATTTAAGTTGTACCTTACTCTTAATATATGCATAAGCTAAAAAAAATGCAAAGAACTGCAGCTTAATGTATCTTTATAATTTAGGCTGTCTTCCCTTATATTGTATGGTTAGCTTTGCCAATCCGTTTGAATTCTGATGAGGTATAATTTGCTTTGTGGAAATATTGACACAATGTTTCAAATATTCCACTAGTAATCGGTACTATTACTTGATATCACACAAATTAGTGTACTGTACTTTAGATTAGTCACCTAAAGGGTGGGGGGGTGCCAATATCTACTGTATATAGAGAGTCTATGCCTAAAAAGAAAGCTCATTTGTAGTCAATTCAATCCAATACAAAACATAATTATCCAATATAATTATCTTTATTTTTCTACTAGTTTAATTCCATTTTATTCCATATCATGATATCATTCACCTGTATTGTAATGTTGTTGACTTAACTGATGATTTGACTGTGTTTTTACTTAAATTTAATTATTATTTTGGGCACTTGATAATATGAAATCTAATCCGTGGTCAATCAGAGTTGTAATTATCGAGATTTAAATTTAATTTTAATAATTTAAATTTTATTTCCCAGATTAACCTGAAGGGACTCCCTATCAATTTTGCAATTTGTATGATAACCTGTAAACTACCTGAATATCCTCTTGCCTCTATCCCCTCTCACTTTTTTTTTTTGCAAATGAATATAACAAAATCAATCAAGATCTTGTGAACATCTGATTTAGGACAGCTACCGGTTTTTCAGTTCCAGCACTGTTGGCCTCTCTTGAATCATTTAAAGCAACGCAGGATGTGAAGTCATATTAAAGAACCTGAAAGTCAATGTTTTCACTTCCTAGCACATAATTAAAATAATGTAGGAATCTCAAGTAGCTTTCTGAGCACAGCTAAACTTTTTTCCTGCAGGAACATTAGGCTATGAAAATAATGAACTACCAGCAAACAAGGCTTCATTTGTAGAACTGCTTATCTTTGTTTTGGCTAATAAAGAACTTTATTAGCATTAAATAATTTATTTAGAGTTACTTGTGCAATGTTGGAAACACGTTTTATGTACTGTAGGTTCACAAGCACACTCGAGGTCACTACTGATACACCAAAAAGTGAATTTGCTTCGCATTTACAGTATGATTATTCCCTCGTTGTTACGTTTAAAATGTCAAGATTTTTATGTTATAGAATGTGGACAAGGATTTCGCTGCAATAGTTTATTTAAGCACATAAAGACAGGCTACAACAAATGTAGATTTTTAAATGATAGATAACAACAGACCCAAGGCTTTATTTTGAAACTGCCTGGTTATCATGTTTTTTAAATGAACAAATAACAGGCTGTGACTTGCTCTGACCCTAATCAAGAATAAATGCTTTCTAACAATGGATGGTTGGAATAACAGATTTGACTGAAAGTTGCAGTGTTTACTTTTCCTTGATGACTTAACTGGTGTGGCACCAGCCCATTCTTCAAAACATCATCTTCACTTCATTGCCAGTGGCCATATCCCCCTGTAACTCACAACTGGTAACCCACTGAAGTTCAGCAGGTGTGATCCAGGTGGATGCTGCACATTGGTGGTGGTGGAGGAGAGTCCCCATTACCTGTAAAGAGCTTTGAGTGGAGTGTTCAGAAAAGCGCTATATAAGTGTACAGGATTATTATTATTATTATTATTATTATTATTATTATTATTATTATTATTATTATAACACACCGAGATTAATAGCGTTGAAGATATCAATAAGAAAAGAACTGAAAAGTTTCTTTAAGAATGGCAGATGAAGGTCAAATTATTATTTTCTCCACTAAGCTTAAGAAGTAAGTAAGCTTTTTCTAAAGTAAGCTTTAGAAGTGTAGAGACGTAGTTATTCTATATGAAACAAGACATGCTTTTAAGAGTGAATTCATTAACTTTTTATGAAGATATTTTTTTCTCATTTATCAAGTTTATTCTGGCTGAAGTATTTTACAGGAAGCAAAAGGATTATCCAAAGTCCTCTTGTAGAGTCTTGTATTTCAAAGTGGTTAATTTATCTGAAAATGATGAATAGTACAATTGGAAGGCAAAGGTGATCCAAAACTCCCTCCCTACCTGAAGGTTTTAAAATCAAGCATTTCATCTTTTTACATGTGTAATTGGTCTTCTATATTGTTTATGTGTTGGTGTGATACAGTACAGAAAGGGATCACAATTGCAGCAAAAGATTGATTGAACAACTCTTGTTAATTAGACATTATGACATTTTATGCAATGTATTAATTAAGGAGCAGTATCCTTATTCCTTTTAAAGCCCTCTAGGGGGAAATGGAGTGTATTCCTTTTATCATCTTAAATCTTAGGCTAAAAAAAATCTTTTTAATTTGGTCGGCACAGGTCTGTATTGCAGTATTAAAGGTGCATGTCTAACTGACTACTAAACTGTTTCTGAAACAAGAAATAAGAATGAAGAATTGAACTGACTCATAACTCAGTTTAGGCTCTGTGGGCCATTAAACGTTTGGAAAGAAACCCAGTTCCTTTTTTATGGCTAACAATGAGACAACTAGGAAAAGGTAGAGTCTATCATTTTTGCTGTCTCTATAGATTAGTGGAATCCTACAGTAAATTTTGTTTTTGTGAAGAATAATTTCACTTAACACAGCTTTTTTGTACGTTTGTGTATTACAAATGGGAAATTCTGCAATTTCCCTCACGGGATCAATAAAGTATCTATCTATCTACAAAAATGGTAATGTATTAATTTATGTTTTATGTCTGTTTAATGGTCTGTATTGTGTTGAATGCATCTGTCTTTAAAACTCTTTGATGACACTTTACATAATGAGGTACATTTGTGAAATGATGTTATTGCTCTTGTATATTGATGTTTTCATATCTGAACGTTTTTAACCTATGTACTCACTTACAGAAAGATCTGTTTGCTTGTTCAAATCAATATGTAAATTATATGATCCCAACAGGGGCCTTAAACTGCAGAAATTATGACAAATGTTGGAATTTCACATTCTACTTTCAGATCGAATCCAAGGTGCTGAACCTTATGATAACATCTATCTAAATAATAACTTTAATTATTTAGTCTGTGAAAGGTCAGTGGTGATGTGATAAAGTAACCTTTTTGATATACAGTACAGTGGGTGTAGAAAGTATTGACCCCCATTGTATTTTAACACATTTTTTTGTATTACCACCAGAAAATTCAATAGACTTACATATTTTTTTTCTTTTAATCCATACAACTTTCACTACTATATCAAAGTACTATGACATTTTTTAAAGAAAATTTTCTTGACTTTTCTACACTTATTGCTTTTCTTGACACTCCACTCAAAGCAATTTATAGGTAATGGAGACTCCCCTCCACCACCACCAATTTGCAGCATCCACCTGGATAATGCGATGGCAGCCATAGTGCCTCTCAGTGGAGAGGAGAACAGAGTGATGAAGCCAATTCATAGATGGTGATTATTAGGAGACCATAATAGTTAAAGACGAATGGGTAATTTGGCCCTGATACGCCCTGATATTTTTAATGACCACAGGGAGTCAGGACCATGGTTTTATGTCTTATTCGAAAGACAGTGCCTATTTTACAGTATAGTGTCCCCATCAGTATACACAGACTTAATGAGCTTCAGTGGGTTGTCAGTTGTGAGCTGCAGGGTGATATGGCTGCTGGCATAAATAAAAAATAAAAAAACCTTAACATTTTCATTGGAAAAGCATTCACCCCCGTTGCATTAACACTCCTTAAGATCTGCCTCAACCAGTTCCCTTCAAAATTTGCACAATATGTTGATTAGAATCCACCCATTGAGATTGAACATAACACATGTTAACACATGGAGGAAAAACTATGAAAACAATACTTTGGGTACTCCACAAACTCTACCATCTATAAATTCGTAGAATGGTGATGAGGGAGCCATATTTGAAAAAGCTCACATGAATATACAAAAACGCATGTAGGAGCCTCTAGGATGATGTGGATAAATGTTGTGGTCTGAAAAAAAAATATTTTAACAAGCGTTATGTCTGGCCAAAGAAGCTCCTCGCTTTCAAAGATGCCAGCCTAAAAATCAAAACACGATGGTAGAAGCATAATGTTGTGGGGCTGCTTTTCATCAGAAGGGACTGGTACGGTAGGCTTGTCAAAATAGAGCGCTGATTGGACAGAGCAAGATACTGCATAGCTAGATCCTGGAGCAAAACCTGGAACAGTGTACAAAAGATATGAAACTGACAGAGGTTCATATTCCAACAAGACAATGACCCCGAACACATAACCTAAGTCTTGACTGCCTTAAAAAAAAGGTGGAAGTCCTTGAGTAGCTTAAATCCCGTAGAAATCTGCAGCAGGAACTGAGGATTGCTGTACACCACCGCTCCCGCAACAGCTGGAACAATTTTGCAAGGAAGAGTAGGTGGAATTTAAACCTGCAAGATGTGAAAAGCTGGTTATAGCATACGGCAAAAGATTTGAGGCTGTTATTGCTGCAAAAGAGGGAGCAACTAAACATCAGATGCTTAAGGTCTCAAGGGTGTGAATTCTTGTCCAAGTTAGATTTTTCTGTTTTTCTTAAATTTTCTTTTACAATAAAAATGATTATTCTCCATAAAACTGTTCAGTATGGTTTGTTTTGGGAATTGGGATTTGGGAAAGCAATCCTGTAAAAATGTGTTGCAATGTGAAGTTGTAGCTCAGCAAAATGTGGTAGAGGTTCATTATTTTCTACACCCATTGTACAATGATGTACAAAAGAAGAGCAACACTCCAGTCTGACACTGTACAGACGGTACAGACTTATGTGGGTTGTTTTGCCATTCTTCCTGTGTAGCTGCATCTAGCTGGTAAGCTTTACCTGATCATGGTTTACTCCTGTTGAAGGCAAATGTGATCTGGTAAGATGTTCTGTTGAACACTGAAGAAAATGCAAAAAATTGTCATGGCAATTTTTTAATAAAATAATACCATTGTAACCCTTAACATATATTGGCCTTGCATTATTCTGCTGAAAAGTCAACAACTTGGAAGAAAAACTGTGGGCTCAAGGGTGTATTTAATGTATTGCTGAGCAATAAGATCACCCTCAGTCTGCTTTAAAGGTGTTCTTGTTTTAAGTGGTTCCTCTCCACATTGTTAAGCTTCCACCCCACTGCTTGGCTGGAACAAAGCAACAGTCAGTATAACACATTGTATAAAGTATACACACATCTTCCATCAGCTCTGTCAAGGGCAAAATACTGTATAATAAAAGCAACAAGCTTCATTTTATACCGGTAAAGTGCTTTTAATGCAATTGTCTTAAAACCCTTAAATCAACATTTGTCAACAAATGAAATGCTCAACCACAACCTTCCACCTCCTTCAGTGTTCTCTGGCCTGCAGAAGTCAACAATTGTATCTTTCAGCTGTCAGCACATAAATTGTACGTAGATGGTTAACAGTCATTCTGTTCATACAGTATGTAGGTGTATCACGGCAACTACTGTAATTGGGGAGTTCAGCTGCAAGACAGTGACGCTGAAACATTACTGTACCTAAACAAAAAAATGAAATGCCATTCTCGCAAGGATATCAGTGAATGGGCTGCTCTTGTGCACACAGCTCCCTATAAATAGTTACAGGGTAGAGAGGGGCTACCACTCAGACTCATATAAGTCTCTGTGACAGTGCGACCTTGGATCTCAGATAGAGATTTTTAGTAAGAGTGATTTTGACACCAACTCGGTATTATACTTGCCTTTAGTTTGAGTAGCAAACTTAATCGTTGCTGTGCCAATGGCAAGATATTGAGTTGACTGGCCTAAACTGGATCAACCGGGTTTGGATTTCTGCTGCTACAGGGTTGAGTGAAGGAAAAGTAACTTCACAGTTGTTCCGGATGCGACCTAAACACCCATGTTATAGGGACAGTTTGTGTGCGGTACCCCCTGGTATGCTACCAATTAAGGGGGATATGATACAGTGATTATTTCTTCCCGGAATTCCACGTTGTAGCCACTGCAATAAGAAAATGTTTAAGTAGGTAACTGTGTCAACATGCGTAGACTGCAAAGGAACAAGTAAATGTTTATTCCATGCTGAAAAGAGAATAATCAAAATAATAATAATTGTTTACACTTATATTGCGCTTTTCTGGACACTCCACTCAAAGCGGTTTACAGGTAATGGGGACTCCCCTCCATCACCACCAATGTGCAGCATCCACCTGGATGATGCGATGGCAGCCATAGTGCGCCAGAACGTTCACTATGAAACACAGAAGAAAAGAAACACAATGTTTTGGCTGTAGAGCCTTCTTCACAGCCTTCTTCACTTCTTCTACCTGAAGAAGGCTCCACAGCTGAAATATTGTTTCCTTTCTTCTCTTTTCAGCATGGAAGAAAATGTATATACTGACCTATCAGATGTATCTGTATCTGGGTAGCCGTGGTCACCCTTTGCCTTCCAGGGTAACGTCTATTCCTCAAAAACCTGGTTTCTTGGACAAAGCTTGGTTTCTCTGAACTAGTCTGGTGATTGTTGACACTGTTTGTCTATTAATTAAATTCATGTCTTTGTGAATGGCTATTCTTGCAGATTCATAATCAACCAACTTGGACATTTTAACTAAAAACCAAATATCAACACTAAGTAACTGACAGTTTTATTAAAACATATAAACTGAGCCCAGTATTTTATCCAAAAAAACAATCTTGCTCAAATCATAAACTTCTTAATTACTATTTAAAATGTATAGTTCATTACATGACTAATATGTCATTGAATACCATAAGACTACATAGAATATAGCAATTCAGGTGGGTAGCTGCATCAGCGTGTGTAGGCTGCAAAGGAACAAGTAATAGGTTTATGAAATGCTGAAAAAAAGAAGAAAGAAAACACAATGTTTCTGCCGCGGAGCCTTCTTCAGGTGTGAGAAAGACAAGGCAGTAAGCAAAGGTAATGTAGCGGGAGAACAAAGGCTGGGAGAGAGGAAGAGCGAGAGGCGGGAACAGGGGACAGAAAGAGAGGCCAATCAAGAGGTGTGAAATGAAACCTTCAATGAATGGAGAAAATTTAGAAGAAAAGTAGTCTGTCGTTAAGAGAACGCCTTGCAGAATTGGTCCTCACATTGAATGTATTCAATGAAGAATAAGTGTTCTTACTTGATCTTCTCCAGGCTTGACATTCAGTAAGTTAAATAAGGTCAGCACCTGTGCTCAATCAGCTCGTTCTAACAAGGTAATTAGGGCTTATGCTTAATGCTTACAAAGTATGCTGTATTAGACTGTATCAGTTATGACAGATCTATTAATTAAAATAGTGTAAAAACATTTAATTAATACTCAAACTCTATACTTTATTTTTATAATAACATACTGTACATGTAAAAATAGTAAAAATCCAAGAGTTTGCTGGTGGCAAATTCTAATATAAATTCTACCTTTGTGTGCTATCTTCAGATTTTATTTTCCCTGTAAAATATTTTAGAACATTTTGAGTGTTCATGCTCAAAGGTACACTGTTGTAAAATGTGTTATGTCACTTTTATTTTTGTCTTCAACTGACTAGTTAAGAAGATCGTGAAATTACAGTAGGGAGTTAAGGGATTTAAACTTAACCTTTAGTTCTGACAGAATGTTTCCCATGAATCTTTGATTCAAACATGAATTTGTTTATATAAGCGGTTCTAACTTCTACAGTTCCACTATAAAAAAAACAGAAGCAAAGCTTAGTGAAAAAAGAACTTCATCATCAATGATCTAATATTTTCATTTCAAATGTTTATCTTCCTCAATGTCCCTTGAGTTATTTTTAGTTTTCTGAGTATACAGAAATAGAATGTCATCTCACAATATATCAAAATAAGTAACAGTTCTTAAGCAGAGTTAAAATCCCCCTTTTTAAAACCATATTTGTTACACAATAATATCTGCATAAGTTCAATAATAATGTTTTTCTGATAATGCATTGAAATGTTATTCACCCTGTAACATCATGTCACGGTTGTAATGAATAGTAAATAATTTGAGTAGTTTTGCTTTCTGGAAAAGAATATGTGGTGCATACTGTATATTGTAATGCAAACAGAGTGTATCCGTGTGTTTAAATTCTCACAGGGGGTAAATTAATTGCTGCATATTTAGAGCTTTTTCTGAAAAAGTATTTTTAACACCAATACAGTAAGCATCATGCAAATAAACTATTTCAAAAAGTATTTTTTCCACATAAATCACCCAGCTTTAAGAACTATCTCAGAGCCTGTGATGTTAATGGGATCCATTCTCCAATAAGTCCATTTATCCTTCATATAATCCAATTATTGCACAGTACATTGACATTATTCGTTTAATGTTTTAGCAAATTCATACCTTGTTCTTTTGCCAAAGAAGCTTAAAAAATGTTTGCTGATAATTCAACTGCCTTCAGTTATTAATTGCAGGTCTGTGGTGGCATGTGTTAAATTAAATAGTGCAGATCCTCTCCCGTCAGTTCATGTCATTACTGTATCAATACGCTTGGCAAATGTCTGCTGGGCTGAAATTCAGCTTGGGATTCTCTTAAAGTGAGACAGTGAAACTGGCCATTTCTTTGGACTTGACAAATGGAACTCCTTCCAAAATAAATGAGTGTAATAATTGTTGGCTTAGCCAATGGTTTGTATGTGTAGTTGATAAGCCAAGACATTTTTTACATGTGATTAAAAATGACTAGACAAACCCCAGTTCAAGAAGGTTTACTTTGCATCACAAATCGTAAAATAATGATTTTACTCAGTATTTTCCTAGTTAATATGGAGGTACTTGTCATATTAGGTAGGACCACTGTTTTGTTATGTGATCAACAAAATATTTTAGTTTATCTAAAGCACATGGAAAGCTGAAATGGAAACAGAAAAAATAAAATGACTGTGGGAGATAAACTTCAGGCATTTGTGTTTTAGCTGGATTGGCTAAATATATAAAGGCAAAAGAAATCTTGAATGGGAGAAACTGATATTATTGAATAGGAAGACTAACATATCATCCACATTAATGAGGACAAGGCCTGTTGGAGACTCAGTGACAGAGATAAACAGCAAGACAAAGAATGTCTGCTCAACAAACCTGGGGGACTAATTAAAGCAGAATAACACAATACAGGAAGAATGTTAAAAAGGTACAGTAAACAAAAAGACAAAAAAGCAATTAGTGAAGAGGTGAAAAAGTAAAAAAAAAACAATAAAAGAACTATAGGAGCTAAAGGAAGAACTTGTAAGAACAAACGTTACCTTTGTTGAACTTTAGAATTGACTGTATTTGAAACCCGTTGTGCAGTAATCTTTATATATTTACTGTTCAAACCTTGCTGGTATTTTCCATTGCAAATTACAAGAACATTTTAATTCTTGTGTGCATGACTCCCTCAGCTAAGATTTAAATAACGTCCATTTCACAGTATTTCAATATATCCAAAAAGAATTGCGATTAATTAACTTTAAATTTATAACAAGAAAACAAAAGAGCCCATTATACAATGCAAATATCCTGTTGCAGTTGGAATTGCTGTAATTTAATTTTTTGACATATTGAGCTCATTTGAGTAGGTAGCTGTGTCAGCATGTGTAGGCTGAAAAGGAACAGGTAAAGGTTTATTCCATGCTGAAAGGAAAAGAAAAGAAACAATGTTTTGGCTCTGGAAAATTCTTCAGGTGTGGGAGAGAGGGAAAATAGCAGATAAATAAAGCATATGAGAACAAAAGACGGGGTAGGTAAGAAGGGGTCAGGAGCAGTGAGAAAATGGGCATAAAGTAAGTGAGAATGAGTGTCCAAGCTCAAAGAGAAAATGAGGAGAGGTGTGGAAAGCCAAAATCTGCAAATGAAATGAGAGGATTTAGAACAAGACGAGTCTGTCATTGAGAGAAGGAGAACGTATCATATGATCTTAAAGATAATTTTGGTTTTGAATGTCTTTCTGCAATAGGAGTTCCAAAACCCCTCTGTGAGGACACATACAGAGAGATCAGAAAGATCTTGACATTTAGAGGTGAAATGGGAAGCTATTGGCTTGGAGAGATCTTTGATCCTCACAGCTCACACATGCTCCCTGAAATGGTCTGCCAGTCTTCTTGCTGTCTCACCAATGTAAATGGCTGGGTGTTTTCTGCAAGAGATCCAGTAAAAGAGGTAGCTAGAAATCCATGATGCCATCTGTGTGACATAGAGTTGTCCAGAGGGGACTTGAAATTGTGTGTATATTGGATATATATATATACAGTGCCTTGCGAAAGTATTCGGCCCCCTTGAACTTTTCAACCTTTTGCCACATTTCAGGCTTCAAACATAAAGATATAAATTTTTTATTTTATGTGAAGAATCACCAACAAGTGGGACACAATTGTGAAGTGGAACGAAATCTATTGGATTTTTGAAACTTTTTTAACTAATAAAAAAATGAAAAGTGGGGCGTGCAAAATTATTCGGCCCCTTTACTTTCAGTGCAGCAAACTCACTCCAGAAGTTCAGCGAGGATCTCTGAATGATCCAATGTTGTCCTAAATGACTGATGGTGATAAATAGAATCCACCTGTGTGTAATCAAGTCTCTGTATAAATGCACCTGCTCTGTGATAGTCTCAAGGTTCTGTTGAAAGCGCAGAGAGCATCATGAAGACCAAGGAACACACCAGGCAGGTCCGTAATACTGTTGTGGAGAAGTTTAAAGCCGGATTTGGATACAAAAAGATTTCCCAAGCTTCAAACATCCCAAGGAGCACTGTGCAAGCGATCATCTTGAAATGGAAGGAGTATCAGACCACTGCAAATCTACCAAGACCTGGCCGTCCCTCTAAACTTTCAGCTCAGACAAGGAGAAGACTGATCAGAGATGCAGCCAAGAGGCCCATGATCACTCTGGATGAACTGCAGAGAACTACAGCTGAGGTGGGAGAGTCTGTCCATAGGACAACAATCAGTCTTACACTGCACAAATCTGGCCTTTATGGAAGAGTGGCAAGAAGAAAGCCATTTCTCAAAGATATCCATAAAAAGTCTCGTCTAAAGTTTGCCACAAGCCACCTGGGAGACACCCCAAACATGTGGAAGAAGGTGCTCTGGTCAGATGAAACCAAAATCGAACTTTTTGGCCACAATGCAAAACGATATGTTTGGCGTAAAAGCAACACAGCTCATCACCCTCAACACACCATCCCCACTGTCAAACATGGTGGTGGCAGCATCATGGTTTGGGCCTGCTTTTCTTCAGCAGGGACAGGGAAGATGGTTAAAATTGAGGGGAAGATGGATGCAGCCAAATACAGGACCATTCTGGATGAAAACCTGTTGGAGTCTGCAAAAGACCTGAAACTGGGACGGAGATTTATCTTCCAACAAGACAATGATCCCAAACATACAGCAAAATCTACAAAGGAATGGTTCACAAATAAACGTATCCAGGTGTTTGAATGGCCAAGTCAAAGTCCAGACCTGAATCCAATCGAGAATCTGTGGAAAGAGCTGAAAACTGCTGTTCACAAACGCTCTCCATCCAACCTCACTGAGCTCGAGCTGTTTTGCAAGGAAGAATGGGCAAGAATTTCAGTCTCTCGATGTGCAAAACTGATAGAGACATACCCCAAGCGACCTGCAGCTGTAATCGCAGCAAAAGGTGGCTCTACAAAGTATTAACGCAAGGGGGCCAAATAATTTTGCACGCCCCACTTTTCATTTTTTTATTAGTTAAAAAAGTTTCAAAAATCCAATAGATTTCGTTCCACTTCACAATTGTGTCCCACTTGTTGGTGATTCTTCACATAAAATAAAAAATTTATATCTTTATGTTTGAAGCCTGAAATGTGGCAAAAGGTTGAAAAGTTCAAGGGGGCCGAATACTTTCGCAAGGCACTGTATATTTGCAGGGTATATATTGAGCTCATGTTCAATTTGGATATTGGTAAAACTAGGGAAATCTAGATGGAATGCTTTTTTATGAATGGTGGGTGTCTAGTCGTTGTCACTTGAATTTAGTTGGATATTCATTTCCCCATTGGTGTGAATAACCACTGTATACTTTTTATGCATCACATCCACTGAAGTTTTCCCAAGCACTTTTACAGCAAGTTAAACCATACCTGAGAATACAAATAAAAAAAAGCTCAAGCTAAAAATTGAGCTTAAGCTTAATTGAACAAAAACCATGTGAAAGCCTATGTAAAAAATGATATTCTTTGTAAGAAGTCCAAAATTATTCAACCAATGTCCCTTAGGGGAAATTTGTTTTATGGCACAGTCAAACACAACACAATGACAAATAAACATCAGCAATAGGGAAGAACATACAGTAGTGTTACAGGAGATAAGAAACAAGAGACAAGGTAGTTACTTTGCATTGTTTAAGAGTGTAATTGCAGTGGGAATAAAAGATTTCCTGAATCTGTTGGTTTTACACCTGGGGGCACCAAGGCGTCTCCCACATGGGAGAAGTGTGAATTCGCAATAGAGGGGGTGAGACACACACTCCCCGATTCTTTTGGCTTTCTTAGTCACCCTCTTTTTGTAAAGGATACTGAAGTTGATTTGATTATTCCCGATTAGTTTGCCACTTATATTCACTAATTTACCCAGCCTATTACAACTACCGGTGCTTTTGTTGCCAAACCAGCAAGTGAAGCAGTATGTTAAGACACTTTCAATGAATGATTTGTAGAAAAGTGTAAGAATAGTTTCATCTACCTTAAAGTAGCTGAGTTTCTTTAGAAAGAAAAGTCTCTCCTGGTTTTTTTTATAGTGTCACAACATTTGTCTCATTTTAAGTTTTTGTCAATGACCAGACCCAAGTACTTAAAGTCATCTACAGGCTGACCATCAATTATAGTGGGTTGAGGGGGTGTGGTATTTTTCCTAAAATTGATAAAAAAAGTTCCTTTGTTTATGAAACATTCAGCTTTAGGGAGAACTCTGTTGCACCAGTTAGTAGAATCATTTAGAATGGGCCCATAATGGTATTCTGTGTCATTTAATAAACTGACCAGGGCTGTGTCATCAGCAAACTATGAGATGTCTGTGTGCTTGCTTATGCAATCATTAGTGTAAAAAATGTACAGCAGAGGGGACAAGACACAGCCCTGTGGTGATCCAATTGATGTGTAGCCAATGTCAGATAAGCACTTCCACAGTTTGACCTGTTGAAACCTGTTAGTTAAGAACCCACCTTATCAAGTTACCATTCAGATTGAAGTACTTTGAGAGCTTCTGCAAGCAACAGTGGTTGTATTGTATTGAAAGCAGAGAAGAAGTCAACAAATACAAAGGTCTCTGGTTGGCCCAGATGTTGATAGACCAGATTTAATAATGTGTGTATATAACGACGGGGACACTATACTGTAAACGGGCACTGTCCTTCGTATGAGACGTAAAACCGAGGTCCTGACTCTCTGTGGTCTTTAAAAATCCCAGGGCATTTCTCGAAAAGAGTAGGGGTGTAACCCCGGTGTCCTGTCCAAATTTCCCATTGGCCCTTACCAATCATGGCCTCCTAATATAATCCCCATCCATGAATTGGCTTCATTACTCTGCTCTCCTCTCCACTGATAGCTGATGTGTGGTGAGTGTTCTGGTGCACTATGGCTGCCGTCGCATCATCCAGGTGGATTTTGCACATTGGTGGTGGTGGAGGGGAGTCCCCATTACCTGTAAAACGCTTTGAGTGGAGTGTCCAGAAAAGTCTATATAAGTGTTATTATTATTATGTATTAGTGTAGCATGGTGGCGGAGTGTTTTGGGATTACTGCCTCACAGTGCTGGGGTCCTGGGTTCAGTGCCTGGGGTGCTCTCTGCATGGACTTTGTGTGTTCTTTTGCATGGCTTTCATCCGGTAGTCCAACAGCAAACTGGTAATTCTAGTGAAATTGACCCGGGGTTAAGGGTGTCAGTATCTGTGTCTGTGTGTGCTCTGTGATGGGGTGTCCAGGGGTATCCTGCCTTGCACCTGTTGCTTGCTGGGATAGGCTCTGCCCCCCCCTTAACCATGTATAAGATAAAACAGTTAGAAAATGGATGGAACTGTGTATTAAAATTCTAAAGCTTCACTGGGCTTTTATTTATCAGTAATTCTAAACTGTAAAATATTGGAGTGGTACAGAATGCTTGGATTTTTGTAATTGTCAGTATATGCTGAAGGTTTCCAGTTTCATTTCTCATTTGTGTGAGATGGATTCTTGGAAATGCAATTGAGCCAAACGCTTTTAGCTAGCACTGAGTTTATGTGTTTGTGAATCTCCAGACTAATCTTATAACAATATTCTCTGAAGCAGAAGAATACCAAAGGCATTGATGTGTGAATGTCTGACGCAGGAAATAAAGTAGTTACGTCCACTTTAAAGTCTGAATGGATGTCTTTATGGATTTTCCCTTATATTATAAAGGTATTATTGTATGCGAACTACCGTACCAAATTGACCAGGAAAGTCAAGTAGGAGGAGTAATCTAAATTGAAGAGTAGAAGAGAGATTTAAAATTCTGTTCAATACTATATTGTATATCTTCCATTACATTGCAAAAATTGTTTTGTAGATAGAAGTGCTTAAATGGTTTTATTGTTTTTGGTAATTTGATTTACTTCAGCAATATGATTGCTGTTCCATTTCTTGCATTTAAATTAGTAAGAGAGTGAGCACGTTAGATTGTGCATTAGGAATATTCTAGTGTTGTGCTAATAACATTCAAATGTAGAGGAATCTCAATCTGATTTTGGCCTATCATTAAAACATTTTCCCAACAATTTATTTTGGGAGAATTTATGGTCATTTTTATCCTTAAAAGAACCTCTGAATGGAATTCAGAATTCTGAATGGAAGGTGCCGTACACTTCCTAATGTGTGGAGTTTTCACATTCTCCCTCTTGTCTTCATGTGGGTTAATAATAATAATTGCTTACACTTATATAGCGCTTTTCTTGACACTCCACTCAAAGCGCTTTACAGGTAATGGGGACTCCATCACCTCCAACATGCAGCATCCACCTGGATGATGTGACAGCAGCCATAGTGCACCAGAACGCTCACCACACATCAGCTATCAGTGAGGAGGAGAACAGAATAATGAAGCCAGTTCATAGATGGGGATTATTAGGAGGCCATGATTGGTAAGGGCCAATGGGAAATGTGGCCTGGACGCTGGGGTTACACCCTTACTCTTTTCGAGAAACGCCCTAAATTAGGAAATACAGTAAATAAAAAATAAATTTTAATTGATTATTAAGATTGACTGATTCATTACACTTTGGAGCATGGTCATGTATCTCAGTTTGTATTGCTATTGCTGTTATTGCTATTATGCTATTATTTGTCTTTGTCTATATGCATTGTGAAGTGTCTCAGTATAGTATTGGTAGAATCAGTTAGTGAGTTACTTATCGGTTACCTTTAATTTCATACAAAGACAACTATCCTCAACCTAGAGGGATGCCCAATTAATGAATGTGCATTGTGATATACTTGAACAGTATGATTCTATATTGTGATGCACTGTATATGTAATGATTTCTACATGATTTTTTGCTTTTCTTCTTTTGTTCTTTTGGTCCTAATGAAATTGAAAAAAGTCTAAAATTTAGTATGCATTTCTTGATGCACGAGAGACAGGAATTTGTGCTTGGGGCATGACTGTGTATACTCTATAGAGCTGATTGTTTGTCAGACGTTTCTAAAAAAGTGGAATACATTATCCAAAAGATATTAATGACTGTTTAGTCAAAAAATACCTCGGAAGAGTTAGGCCAGTGCGGTATTACACTTGTTGACTATTGTTGTAGGTTTTAATGTTTTTGTTAAATATAATAAATCATTTTCCAGCTTTTCACAAATGCCTTATTGGCTTTGTAATCCCTAATGTGATTATGGCTAAGTTTGGGTTTTTCTTTCATTTTAGTAATTACAGTATGTTTTTTGCCATAGGTGGTAATGTCTGCCCCCTCCCCCTATTGTTGTCTCCACATCACTGATAAGAATGCTTGTCGCCTTGTGACAACAATTTGACAGCTTGGCATGAGCATTAATCTTATGGTTATTTGCTATTGTACAAACAAGAATTCATGTGTTCAGTTTGGATCCCTGTGCATGGTTGATTATGTCTCATTAGCAACACAATTAATATTTATCATGGCCTATGAGGTGTATAGGGCCATGCATTATGTAGAAAGACAAAGATGAACCTTTGATGGGCATTAAGCCTCTTGGGAAACCATTGTGTCGCCCATGTTACAGGGCTGTGTGATGGCATGGCAGTGTCCTCAGATTCCAACAGTCCAGTGTTCATGGTCCCTAGTGCAATCTTTGCTACTCTGGTGTTAGTCTTGAGGCTACCTGGATTACAACAAAATGTCCTGTGGTTGCTCCTAACAAAGCATTCTACTCACGTGAGATGTGCATGTCTGCTTTTCATTTGTGGTGAGCAGGCTCCAGAAAGCAAAGAAGACAGAGAGAAGGAAGGAAATATGTTTGTGGAAATTTAAAGTTACTTGATCCATTCTCTTAATGGAAGGACATTTTCATTTTCTACTTTGTTAAGACGTGGATGGCCTTTGAATTGAACAATTTAATCTGTAGAATGTACTGTGTTCTGTAAATGCCCATTTATGTCTCCATACATGCATAGTTATCAGGAATTTAATATCTTCCTGGTATTTAATGTTACTGACAATGCAAAAATGTTTTTCATAATCTGCGCCTGAAGTACCTTTAGCAGAATTTTAATTATTAGATTTTTGCAGTGTAAATGTTTGCTAAAAATTATAATTTGAGATTGTCTTTCCTAGGAGTACTACATATTTTGTACTGACATACATATATCTTTGTAGCTTAAAGCATATTCTCAGAGATAAGGTTCTTTAATTTCTGTTTTAAATTTGAATGGAACCATGATTGTTTTTATTAATACTGGATGATTCATAATATGAATATGAATATGACCGAATTACTACAAAACTGTCTAATGGTTAAATAAGGTTAATGTCAGATAAAGTAAGATGTTGATATTTTATTTCAGAAAAAAACATTTGGCTCTTTCTTAAATCTACAGTGAATTTAAAGTATAATTTTACTCATTGTGCTTAAGTTTTCTTTTTCACATCTATAGTGTTATCTAAAGGAGACTTCTGCTAACAATTGCACAATTGGTTTTTGTTGTAGAAAACTAGTGCATGATTGGAAAACCTTTTGCTTAACTACGTGTTTTGAAAGTGTAAAATGTTTAAACGTAGTTCAGGTGGGTAGCTGCGTCAGCATGCGTAGGCTGCAAAGGAACAAGTAATAGGTTTATCCCATGCTGAAAAGAGAAAGAAAACACAATGCACGGCCGAAACGTTGTGTTTTCTTTCTTCTCTTCTCATCATTGGATAAACCTATTAAATGTTTAAACATTACCTACTGTACATTTTGTTGTTTTCAAACTAAACCCATTACATTGAATACAATCAATATCTGTTTCAATAATGTTTAAATAGTGTGTCATACTGTACGTGTACACTCACTAAAAGTGCTAGAATGTTTGTTGCTTGTTGTCATTGGCACATTCATTTTCAAAGTTAACTCTTTTTTCTTTTATAAATATAAATTAAGCTAGAAGTGGTATGTCCTTGTAAAACTTATCACAAGGACACCTAGATAATGGAGCCTACATTTCTACAAGTGTAGCTGAGCAGGTATTATTTTACTGAGGGCTAAAATGCATCATTTCTCTTTGTTATTCCTCTGTTTTGTTAGGCCACATTTTTTGCTGTTAAACTTGCAACTTAAAATCATTACAACTAAGAGTATGTGATCTGAAGTGATCACTCTCTTTGTGTTTTGTTTCCTTCTGTTGTTTGCGTTTGTAAAACTTTCTCCTGTCAGTTCAAGAGCTGAAAAAACTCCAAATCTCTTAAAACCTTCCAGATATAAAATGATTTTCAGACCAGTAATTTGCTAACGGCAACTTTATTTCTTTCCACAAGAAGTTGCAACAAAGCCCAGAGGCAAACTGCAATGCAGGCCATCTGGGACTGATTATTTCGCAAGATTTTCAAGGTCACAATCAAAAGCAATGCATTTTGTCATTGTTGAATTGCTGGTAGTATTGATGGAAAGGTCTCTTTTGTGCTTAGAACTGAAGAGGAGGGGTACTACACCCCATGCAGTGTGCTAGGCTGGGGATTAGGGGCTGAAAAATATAATTCTCACACCTTGAATTCTAAACCTAGTGAAAATAGAAAAAAAAAACAGATAAAGACCAGAATCATTTATTATGTTAAAATACTTAAGCTTTGAAATTTAACTCTTGAATTTCTGAAAGAAAAGCAAAGCTAACTTTTCATTCTTGACTGTTCAACTAAACAGATAAGTACTGTGTGACACCATTGGTATGGTGTTGTAGTAGATGAAATTTACATTGATTTAAAATATTGAACACTTCCCAAATGAACCAGTCAGTCTTCTGCTAGGAATAGCAAACTAAGGGATTGGAAAATTACATTCTTTTCATATTTTTGACTGAACAATGTAATTGGCTTTCAAGAACAAACAGCAAGAAAAAAAGCAACAGGTACAAAATAAAACATGCACAAACAAGTAGCTCACAGAGTAAGGAATGAATAAAAAACAAACGAAAAAGGGGCTGAGTAAACAGACTGTGAAGATAATAATAATAATAATAATAATTGCTTACACTTATATAGCACTTTTCTGGACACTCCACTCAAAGCGCTTTACAGGTAATGGGGACCCACCTCCACTACTACCAATGTGCAGCATTTTGTTGTGATGATTTCACAAATGCACATACTGTACAATATCTAATGCACTCATTCAAGGTAAAATAAGCATGTCATTATTTATAAATCTATAAGAAGAGGAGATTACAAAATCAATATTTTTAATGTTAAAAGAGAAAAAAACTATCTGTGGTAAAGGAGCACTTTGTAAGATTGGAAAACTGTGGTATTTCTGCAATGCAATTGTATTCTTGGAAGTTCAGCAATCAGGCTGTAAATGCATCTGACTACGTAAGTTATTCTGTAGTAATGTGATGCAGAATCAAGTGCATCTGTGTGACACATTCCAATTCACACTTCTGCCCTGTTCATTGGTATCTACCTAGAGACATTATTTTTGAGAGATTGCATGGTATGAGCATTGAATCGTGAAGCCCAGAGACCGAACAGAGGCCAGTCCCAGTGATTTTATATTACCCAACGTGATCGTGTCTGACATTCAGCAGTGGTTCTTATTAGATTCATACTGGATCTTACGACTGTTTGACTTGCAATATCTCCAGGTCTGTGACTGTATAGCACTCAAACTGATGCTGACAGTGGTTTTCGAAACTTGGTGCATGAACAGCAACACCTTTTTTCTTCAGTGTCAAAACAAGACCAGGAGTTATAAAGCAGATTTATATATTTTCTCCTTTAGGCAATACTAACTGAGAATTGTGTTTTCCTAATACCACTTGTGGATTCTGCCTGGTAATCCTACAGATTTTTATCTATTTATTTGGCTTGCTAATAAGTGACAGAATTCTCTGGGTTTCATTATTGAGCTGACAGACTAAAGATAACCATGAGAACAGTTCAAAGACAGTTGAAGGCTAAGTAGCTGTTCAAGTATACTGTATAATGTTGTTCGGTAGCACAGCTGTGTTGGCTGAACCTTACAGCCTCTCTTGACATATTCGGGCTGCATTGGATCTGTGTATTCCTAATTATGAATCTTTTGCTTCGGAAATGTCCAAAGAAAGAGCATCTGTTTCTTTTCTAGAAATAAGTTCCTGTTGGCAATTGGTGTACAGAGTGCATGGAACCTCTTTCTTGGGTAGATAATTTTCTTCATACAGTGTGGATGAAAGGACACCCTGTTCAGCACACTTCTGCGATGGTGTCATTGAAGAAACATCCTTTTTTAGTGATTTAGTTTAAAAATGTCTTACAGAAAAAAAGAAAAATAATGTATTTTACTTAGTTCAATACTTAATAAAAAACTTGGATTGGATTTCTTTTACTATTTCGGAAACGTGGTACTGATTAAATATCCTCCTGTTCTTTGCAATATACAGTAACTTTGATAATAAGGCTGAACTGTCGAATCAGTCAAGTCAGTCACTAGATACCAAAGTGTTTGGTGCATTTTTCTGATTTACAAGTCCTTTGTTTTTGGCATCATTTCATTGTATTCATCTTAGGTTACTATTCCCATTAATACTTTGGGGCATGGTCTTATATCTCAGTTGCTACACTATTATTTGTCTTTATCTATATACATCTGTATGATTTCCCCCCCCAAAAAAAAAAAAAGCAGAAATTAATGCAACTCATTTTTTTCACATGTTAATACTTTATTTATCTGGTAGTTTTTTATTTTCTAACAAGGCTGTTTAAGGGAGAATAAATGACAGACTCTTCACCATTTGATGATCAACTACAGTATATGATCTCTAAATGCTGTTAGTTGTAACTTTCATTTGGTACCCACTCTTATTTGGAGTGGACCTATTACACACGTAATTATGCATTACATTCATATTTTTATCATTTACATATTTGTGTGAAAACAGGAAATGTGAGAAAAACAGACAAGCATTTTATTGCTCAAGAGAAGATGAGGTAATTGTTACCTTGTGGAGACAGCTTTACTGTTTTTCTTGTTTCAACCTCACTTATGTGTGATATACTTTGAGTCTGGTATGTAGTAAGATGTATTGATTCATTTGCCTGCTCGTGCACTTTAAGATAACATAAGCTCATCCATGTAACTCAGAAGGCATTGATTTACTCTCTTCATGTTGCAGTGGGGTCAGACATTTTTCATTCCAGGTAGAGAAGCATCTTTTTCTTTCTTCCAACCATGCTGCTGTTGCTGCTTTTTCTGTATATTTAATCCTTCAGTGCTTTTACTTTTGCATTCAGTTGTCATTCAATCCAGTTTTGTGCTGGATGTTCAGAGCAACATGAATCGGTTCAAGATAGACAGTGACTTGCAATATTATTCACCCTTCTTGAAGTCATTGGAATAGGGGGAATTACTGAAATCAATTAAATTGCTGTGCGTCAATGGTTTCCAATAATCTTGATCATGCCTGGGCAGGTTTTCAAATAGCAGGCAAGAGTTGCTCCATCCAGGTGTTCAAAGTTTGTAGAAACTTATCCATAAAGCTACATAGCAGTAATTGTTGACAACGATGCTTCCACCAAGTATTGACTCAAGGGGTGAATAAATATGCAATCAATATTTATCATTTTGACCATTCAAGTCTTGATTACAGATATTCACTTAAAAAAAATACATACTCCATCCATCACTGAACCACTTTATGTAGTACAGGGCTGTGGGGAGGCACAGCCTATTCTGGCCAGCAACAGGCACATGTCAGGATACATCCTGGATGGGCTGCCAGTCCATTGCAGGGCACACAAAAAACACATACTTCCACCAGGGACAGTTTTCACATCAAGCAATATGTCTTTGGTCTGTGGAAACCCAAGCAAGCACAGGAAGAACATACAAACTCCACACAGATAGCACCGCAGGTCCAGAATTAGACCTAAGACCTCAGTGCTACAAGGCAGCAATGCTAACCACTGTACCACTGTGATCCCCAAATGTGTCCTTTCATTTGTAGTTTCACAAAATCAATAGAAGGAGGTAAATACTTTTGCAGGGCACTGTACAGTAATTAACTGATTTCAGAAACTAGGTTTGTCTTTTTATTTGCCTGCCAGTATTAGTTAAAAATAGACAAAGATTTGTGATTTTATATTTTATTTTTCAATCACTGAAAATGCTTGTGTGGGGTGGGGCGAGTATTATTGCGATGCAGCTTGTCTTTTTTCTCCGGCTAATTGACTTTTTGTAAAATTGTCATTCTTTTGGTATCTGGCCCTGTGGGATGACCTTCTGGAGCCTTGTCCTGTTGTGGAATTGGATGTGACTGAGGGAAAATGTTAGCTGTCAGCTGCTGGAAGCTCTGCAGATCCCCAGGAGGGAGAACGCTATGAAAGCAGGCTGATTGAAACAGCAGGTTGACACTCTAGGTTTACCGATGCTCGCTGTTTCTTTTTTTTTTCACAACATGCCAGCAGATTCTGCCTATACTCCTGGAATTGACTGTTCCATTTCAGATTGGTTTCGGCTTGATATGCATTTTCTTTTACCATATAATGCTAGACACTAGATAATGATTTTGTCGTTCACTGATACAAAAATATCCATTTCAGAAATTTCAGCATGTCAACGTTTGGTTTTTATCTTTGCAAATTTTATTTCGGTGTTTGTGCAAGTGATTTTGCTCAGATTGTGAAATGAAAAATACCATGCATGCAGAACACAGAAGAAATGAGATAGTGTCAGTCTCTATATGAAGTAATATCAAATTGTGACTTGTGCCTGGATCTACAGCAGTTTCTGCACTTCTTTCTGAGGATTCTGTCAATTGCAGTTAATTACACTCTTCAAATTGTGCAACACAAAACATAATATTACAATAAAAATGTTATATTGAAAGAACTCAAAATGTTAATTGTATTCATGGGACACATCTTGGGTCAATTACCTACATACTCGGCATCACCCAGAAGCTCTGATATGCCAATTGCAGTAGATTGCAAAAGGTTTTCCTAGTTTTCCAGAGCTCTTAATTATCCAGGTGAACTCATTTGCTCAAGTTTTCCTGAAATAGGTGGACCTAGAAAAATGGCTGGACTAGTTACACTGAGAACCAGAACAGGGTTGTACTGTTCTATGTTCTATGTGTAGAATCTTGAGGCTACGCAGCTCCATGAATTTGGTCCCCCTACAAATAGCACAAGCAGTGAAACCCACTGCATTTGTTTGTGCCATTAAAAAAATAGCATCTGAGCTGCTTTAGTTCTGGAGTTACTGTACAGCATCTTCTGTTTTCGTGACGTCACACCCCGAAAAAAAAAGGTGCACCATCTAGTTAGCAAAAGCAAACCAGCACAAACTGAGCATGAACGGCTCAAAAACAAATTAGACCAATTCTCATTCTGGGAGAGTGACATCACATCCTCGAAAAAAGAAGATGCTGTATCTCTGGAATGAAAGCAGCACAAATGTTACTTTCATTGGCACAAACCCGCACAAACAAATGCAGTGGATTTCATTAAGGAAAGAAAAGAGACAAAAGAAAAGAGATAACGTTTTGGCTGTAGAACCTTCTAAAGGCTCCACAGTTGTATATCTTTTCTTTTCCTTTCAGCATTAAATAAACTTTTACCTTTTACTTTGCATTATTTTACATTTTTTAGTTCATGGAGAAGATTATCATGTACAGATCTACCAGAAGCCATTCTTTCAGTGCTCTATTTTCTGAACTTACTTCTCTCGCAAAACTGTGTTGCACCCAAACTCAAAGCACAAATAACTCCTGGGAGCCTACATCTCTTGTGCTTGATCAGTCATTTCATCAAGACTGTCCCAAAAAGGACAGTTAGTTCCCCTGCATCCCTTTTTCAACACTGATATCAGAATTATGCATACACCTGATTATTGGGTTGTTAATCCAATAAGTTATTATAAACAGATTTGGTGAAAATTGGAGCAGAATGTATTTTATGTTGTTTTTGACTCAGGACGATTAATATAAAAGGAAGTGGAATTTTATTTTTTGTGGCTTGACTTTTCTTGCGCCTTGCTTAAAACTGGCTGAGGTTCCGTCATGCTTTGAATAAGCATAATTTACAGATATTTTTGCATTTTGATCCCTGAATTAACACTATAAACACTATTTTATGTTGGGTTTTTTTAATTGAAAGGCCTTACTTAAGGATTGCCTGCTGTGTGCCATGCATAGTTGCCTTTTTTAAAACACTGTCTTATTACAGAGAGTTTTTCCTTGTTATCTGCTGTTTCTTTTTGATATTTTTGTTTTTGACATTCAAAATACATGTACCAATTATTGTAAGCTCTTGATCAGAACCTCAACGCTTGCACTACATTAATACATGTTAACTTAATAAGTCGTTGATTAATTGGCCATTCCCACATTGTGCTTTTGGAACACCTTGCTTTAATTTTCTTTGATTCAGTGAGAAACCTATGTAGTAAAGAACCAGGGTTGTTTTCCTTATAGGAAAATAATTAATGTTCTTTGCAACAGCCATTTAAGTTAATTTGGTAAAATTCCCCACAATGTATTCTGTGATTGTGAAGTAGATCTTAATAGTGTGTATACAGCATGTTCAACACAAATGTTGCTTTCTTATTCATACATTGCATGGATATCTGAAAAATAAACATTGGATTTCAGAAATACTGACAATTTTCTTTTTCTAATGCAGTTAAGATTTATAACCAGCAAAGATGCTTATTAAGCCTAAAAGGCTGTCCTCATAGTTTCTTGATCAAAGCTGATTTCTCTTTGTGGGTGTTCTGTCCTCTCCTGTGTTCTGAACTCCTCTGCAACTGCACTGATTCCTTCATTAAATTTTCTCAGAATGTTAGAAATTCCAATTAATGTCCCAAAACATGAAGGCACCATAGGGTAACATGTTTTAATTAACTTACATGGGCAAACTTCGATTCATTTTCAGACTCTTTCCTATCTTGTAATGGCACTATAAAAGTTTTTCCAGCATTCAGTGTGTGACAGAGGCAAACTGTTTTCTGCATTGTGTTGATTTTTTAGTTGAAGGGCTGTGGTCATAGACAAAAAATAGAGTTCTATTTAAATTCATTCTGAAACATGCCACATTTGAAATATCCTAAAATATTATTTGTATAGTAGATCATATAAAAAAAAAACTTTGATCTTCAGATTTCCTCCTTGAAACCAAAGGTTTTTTCCCCTGTACTTTTATTTACAAAGCAGGTTTGATTCTAATTTAAAAAGTCAGTTATTCTTTATCTCTGTAATAAATATTTGATTTGATAGTACAAATAGGATTTGCTAGCAGTGTGCAGCATTATGGAGGAAGATGTAGTGCATTAGCCTTTAGGGACTACCAGTAGCAGCAGGACCTAGGAAAGTAGGGCATTTCACCAGCACTGCGTAGACTTCAGGTCAGGCACAGGTGAAAGGCGACCAAGTTAGTATGGTAATAAACTCAGAAATGTGTTGCAACTTGGGTAATGATTTAGTGTTTTAAAAATTAAAAGTCTTTTGATGTCACTAGAAAAAAAGCAATAGAGTCGAGCATTTTTTCTATATTTCCAAGTTATACTGTAAAATGGAGAGCTGCATGTCTCTAAATGACAAGTCAAATTAGTATAAGTGGTGCAACATGATAAATGACCATGGATACAATTAGGAGAAAAGATTGGCTTCTATTTTTTTTATATCTTTTCTGTTACCTCTGTGTAGGGTGCCCTTTCAGAATTTCCTGTATGTTCCATATACAGTATAGCACTGCCAGCTGCAACAACACATAAAACTGTTCCTCTTGATACAGTATTTACGTCATTAATGCCTTACCTAATTTAAACTGGGAAATAAAGTGGGCAGTGTTTCAGCTACTCAGCTGAAGCAGTGGAAGTTGGATCCCAAAGGTCTGATGTTCCATATAAACAGATATGATCTGTTGGCCGAAACTTACGGAACATCGCTTGCCAGGTCACAGTTTGATAAATCTTCAGTAGCGTTGCCAGTCCAAACCTGTAAGTAGGGTGCACCATCTGTCACTGTACTCATCCAAGAAGAGAAAATCTCTTCAGAAAAAAAAAACACAATCTTCCAAAAGACAGTGAGTGGGAAGTGAGCTCTGAAAATCTTAAGTGACACCTGTTAATGTTAGCCTACACTCACTGCAGGGCTATTTTTTTTCTTGCTCGTACATTTAACAATTTCCAGACTTTCTCAGAAGAGCTAAAAGAATAAAAGACCTGGGTTATTCCTCAAAATATATATCTGATCTCTGAGTATGGTTACCGTTTCTGTCATCTGCTAGCATAAAATTATATTCTTATTGTGTTTTGAAATGAAATGTTCAGCTTGCAGTTTTCCTCAGGCTGTATTGCTAAGCAGGTTATACAGTATTTATAAATTCACATAATTTACAGTATATTTTAAAATAGTATTTTCTATATAACTTCTAGCTCTTGATCTGTACTTTTTCATGCCCTGTGGTACTGCAACACAACTCATGACAAGGTACTGTACTTTGAAATAGATTTTGCCAAAAAGAGGCGCACTGTGAATTGATTCGACATTCACAGGTATGCTCCCAAGAAATAGGTTCTGCTTGAAGCTATCCAAAGAGGACTCCTGAGCACTGTAAAAAGATCTGATAAAAGTCATTAGTGATTTGTCATTATGGTGTAATGGGTAGATAAAATCAACTATTTTAATACTAATGTGTAGTTAATCACAGTTTAAACTCATGACTTGCCCAGGGCAATGTCAACTGATGCTTTAAGACTGGGGGAGATGTGCTACCAGAAGATTCACCTTCATTCACACTGTAATGTACTAGCGTGGCAATTAAAAAACATTAAGCTGCTAATCCTCTTTGAATCATTTATACAATGAAACATTATTGAAGGGAAAAGTACTGTACAGCAACTTGCAGTCTGTGTTATACTATAATTGTGTTGGCCATCACATCATTGAATATTGCTTTAAGCATCCTGAAATATGCCATTACTTAAAATAGTAACTGAGTGGAGTTATGTTTTGTGATCTTGAGTGCCAGAGAGAAGAAGCCAGCTTCAGCATTGCATTTCTGTGTGTTGCTTGGCATAAACAGTGTAACCAAAGTGCCACCTAATGTACATGGAAATGAAAAGAATACCCACACCACATACTCCTGCAGATCATTGCAAGAGTTTTTATTTGTTCATTTTTTCCTACTCTAGTTTAAATAAAATCTCATTGATGATAGCTAGTTTTGCACTCTTACAAGGTTTGAGAGGTCACCGTTTGGTTTGGCTCCTCATTATAACTGCCTATTAACAATCTTTTAACATGTTATTAATGAGGTTATATAGTTATAAAAATAATGTAATATTACATTAGGGTTGGATATATATATATGTATATAAATATACTGTATATATACATAGGGTTAGATATATGATTCAGGTTATAGTCAAGATTGTTTTTTATTTCATTTATTGGCTTAGCAAACTTCCTTATTCAGGGTAATGTTAATATAGAAAATACTGTACACTGTGCAACTACAAGGAACAGTTGCACAGGTGTGATGAGATAAGTTATTAAATGAATACAATGACAAAGAGGGTAGCACAACTGATTTACAAGCAAGATGGTCATGCAAGTGCCATGTGAACAAACCAAACACAAAAATGAAATTAATGCATGGTGTTAAAATAGAATGCAAAAGTAATGCAAAAACCTGGAATATATGTACTGTATGCCATGTTTATTGTAGGTGCCATTAACAAGTTCCTTTGACAGAAACCTTAGTGTAAGACTTATTGTGCTAAAATAATGTTATTGAAGGATGTACATTTCAGAGATGATAGTTGCCATCTGAGCAGGTAAGTCTTGTGAAGGTGCTGAAATGCGGTCAAGGACTGAGCAGTTCTGATTTCTGCCCGGTAGTTTATTCTACTACTGAATGGTGAGATGGTAGTGAGATGATTGGGGCAGTGTACAGGTAAATCACTAGAGGACCCAGGACAGAACCATGGGGGACATGATTGGAGAGAACATGTAAGGAGCAGAAAACCAGGCTTTCCAGGAGACCTGCTGGGTGGAATATGTAATGTTAATAATAATGTTTCTTTATTCACCCTATACAATTTCTTGCATTAGGAATTCAACTTTTTCACATACCCCAGCTTTTCTCCAAGGAGACACAGACAGGGAGAGAAGCTTGGGGTCAGAGCACAGGGTCTGCCATTGTACAGCACCCCTGGAGCAGTTGGGGTTAAGGGCCTTGCTCAGGGGCCCAACAGAGTAGGATTCCTCTGCCGACCACAGGATTTGAACCGGCAACCTTCCAGTCACAGACGCAGATCCTTAGCCACAGAGCCACTGCTCCTGTGAGATGGCAGAACTGGTGTGGGGAGAAGTTTCTAGGTCAGCGAGTGTTGGCAGGTCAAAGGCAGCTCAGAGAGCAAGATGGATTAAAACAGGGGTGACGGGGGCAGCATGAGACTGAGTGGAGAGAATCAGTAATAGAGAAGGGAGTAGTTCCTGCACAAAATGCTAATTGAAGGCCAGAAATGTTAACTTGCCTTTTCGATAGCAGTGATTTTAATCAAGACTCCCCTTACATACAATAAGTGCAAATTGTGATGATTGACAATATTTTTTTTAATGGAAGTTGGATTCTTCAGTGAAAATCAGCAAAGATCCATTTTCTTTATTTTTTAGCTCAACTGTACCATTTGATTCAATTGCATTGGAAAAATAGCAGTTATGGACTCCTTTTGAAAGAATAACACTAGTAGCATTTAAGGGCAAGGATGAACAATGGAGTAATGGAAAGTGAAATAGTGGGTTCTCATCTAAAAGACAGTACTTCTAGTAATGCAGTGTTATCTGTGTCTTCATTGTCTAAACATCTGGCTCTGTTTCCTTAATACAGATTGCATGGTATTATACAAGCTACTAAGATTCTCCACAACTGACAGAAGACAAATGGTTAAATTAATCATTTTTGGATGACACAGCTTGCTTCCCACTAGGATGGTTAGAGTGATTTCCATCAGTTTGTGGGCTGGAACACAGTGGGAAATTAAAGCCATAATAGAGCTGTCGAAAAGACCATTTTTTTTTCATTCAAGATGCAAATTAATTAGACAAGAGGCAGTTAGGAATAGATAGTGTGTTGTGTAAGGACACAATTATTGGGGAAAACAATTGATGTCTTATGCTAAAATAAATTGAAATGGAGGTTTCGGGTTAAAAATAAATTTGGTTCATTTTGATCAGATGACTTATTTTTTCTATTTTAATAACCATTGCTCAGTCTAATATGTACTGTAGCTTTCATGTTTGAAGAAAGCAAACACTGATTTAGCATACGTTTTTTGTTTATGAAAAACTGTTTTTACTTTGCATAATTACATGAAAGATGGTCAAATAAGAGTATGTAGATGTTTTATCCATTTTTATTATAAGACTTTTGGTTAAAGAATGATGTATCTCTTGAATGGAAAACAAATTTCTTAATTAAAGTGGCTGTTCAATATTATCAAAGTGTCACAATTTTGACTTTTGTGGACTTTGAAAAATGATTATCATGTAAGAAGTCTGAGTACTTTATTTCTTTTATTAGATACACTAATATATAAAGAGAATTATCTTGTTGTTGTAAAGTGAGGAGGTAGCTGTTGTTCAGCATAGTCATTTAATGAAATGCACAGGTAAAGACATTCTTAGATATAAAGAAGAACTAAATTTATTTATATTGATTTAATAATAGCCTGAAACATTCTCACTGTTGTGGGTTGTGGGATTATTACAAAGATCAAGATCATATTTAGGAACAAATCAAATGAGAAAAATCAGGTGTTGGTGTGACATATTTAATGCTGATTGAACATTTTTAAAGCTGACTCTTTGGTAAAAAGCTTCATACCTTGCATCCCCTTGTTTGGCATTTGAGTAATAAATATACATGGTGTAAAACAGTACCTGATTTTGTACCTTGCTTTGTTTCATTTTCTCTCTGCCCCAACAGAGCCCCACAGGGCTTTGCTTATATAATAAAATCTGCTTTCAGTGCATGGTTTCATTTCATCTTTTTTTTTCAACTCAGTGAGGTGGAATTTTTTTTTTCTTACAAGGCACAAGGAAACAAGTGAATCCTTTGATTTAAGAGCAGCGGTCAAGGGTCCACACAGGTAAACAGCATTCACCTATTTCTTATATAAGGGGCAGACTTATGCATTACCTGTGACAAGGAACACAGTTGTTATGTTGTGAGACTTAATGCTGCTGAGAGCTATTTGTTCTAGGTGATAGGCACAGTAGTTCTTCAAAGCAGAGCAGTCTTATCTGTAAAGCACACTGCTGTGTGATTGTCTCTCGTGTCAACGTTCATGTGAACAATGGTTGGAAAAAACTTATAAATGGGGGCAAAAGAGTTTGGCTAATCTTGTAGATGAGCTTGCCTCATAAGCCCTATAATGGATAACCCTAGGGAGGCACAGTGGTTAGCATTGGTGCCTTGCAGCTCTGGGGTCCTGGTATCCAGACCTTAAGCACTCTTTGTGTTGAGTTTGAGTTTTGATCTCCATGTTTACGTACTGACATACTGGTAGGTGAGTTGGCTTCTGGGAAAATTGGCCCTGGTGAATGTGTGTTTATGAGTGCTCTGTGATGGACTGGCGTCCCATCCGGGGTTTATCCGGCCTTGCGCCCACTGCTTGCTGGGATAGGCTCCAGCTCCCCTACAACCCTACACTGGATGAAGCGGATAAAAAATGGATGGATTGATAACCCTATATGACAAAGGAGGTGATTGCTCTACTTTTGGAGGGAAGGGGCTTCATCTGTTTTTTTAAGTAATATTAGTCAAAAATCACTATGTATATTTTGTTTGCCTTGATGACTTTTAAGTTTGTAAGCTTACAAAACAAAATCATTCTAAGGAAATGTGGTATTATTGTCCCTGTGCCATATATCCATTGTAATGGATTTAATTCATGCCCTTGGCATCCTATAAAATCTATTTAAAAAGTGGAATAAATGTTCCTATCACACTATGATCTGGCTTCCATCACCAAATGAGAAATATATATTTGTACTTACCATTACACTACTTTAAGATGAGGGAGGCAGTACTAATTAAAAAAGAATGTGATAATTACCAGTCCAAAAAAAACTGTTATATTTATTTCAGAGCTGTTATTTCGGCTTCTCTAAAAAGTTGTTAATTTTATTTGTCATTACTAGACCTCTATCACCAGCACAGACAAAACCAAGTATTTTGAGTCAATTCTCTATTTCTTAAAAATTGAACTAACAGTCTCTAAAACCAGCCATTAAAGCTACACAATTCAATCTGCCAGTGTTTTTGTTCAAAGTCTGAAAAGATATTTCAAGAATTGGGAACGTAAGAGTGTTACTCTTGAACACAAAGAGATTGGTTTTGGTAGAGTAAACATGGATACATGGAAGGACCCACATTTGTGGGTCAAGTACAGACAAGGAACTACATTACAGTAGATTGCAGTCTGACTCTTATGGTAATCATATCCTGACCTGTTAGCTGTAAGTCTTTTGACATTTTTGTTTCTAAAAACTTGACAGTGGCAAATTGTTTGCAGTGCTATGTAGGCACCTCAGCTATCCCATTTCAGAAATAAAGCTGAGCCTGCGGGTGCACTTAAAGGCAGGTATAATTTTGATCTCTTCACCAAGGCAACATGGCAAGAGTATTGTTTTCTTAAAGCCAGACATGAAATATGATATCAGCTTTTTTATATTGTATTGTGCAAGGTTTTTATATGTTGCTGGTCTTTTATGAGTAACAAGGTTACCACACTACACTTTTGTATGATTCAGAAAAGCTGTACTCCTAAATGTAGTTTTTCAAAGATTTTGAAATTGGACAAACATTGGAGATTTCACCCAAGCTGCTAAGACGTTTTCTTTGTGTGCACACACTGGAATTACCAGATTTGGACTAAGGTTTTTTTTAAAGGTTGGACTGGTTGTAGAACATATCAGTCTTGCAAGAAGAACTGATAATATTCCTTTAGCAAGACACTCTAGTAGCAAAGAGAGGAACTGATTAATGGAACGTTATCTTCAATGAGAGAAACATGATTGACACCTTATAGCTGACCTGTGTATAAACAGTAAAACAACATCAGCAAATCAGAAGAAATCCATTTTTTTTTCTTTTTGTTTCTCTAAGATGTCACTAAACTTTGCAATACTGTATACAGTTTCCAGTTTGCAAAAAGAAGAAACTAAATGTTTGGTTTATGTATATTACAGATTTGCATGTGGATAAAAGGCCATTTTGACCACTGTAATGCTCTACTCGCTGGGGTATCTAAATCTACTTTCAACTAACTGCAACTAACTAATGTCCTAAATTCTGCAGCCAGAATCCTGACCAGGTCTAGTGCAAGTGAACACATTACTCCTATCCTGGAGTCCTTGCACTGGCTTCCTGTCAAATTCCGTGTGGACTTAAAAATCCTCATGATCACATATAAGGCTTTGCATGGCTTGGCACCTCAGTACCTTTCTGAACTATTATTGCCCTACTCCCCACCTCGCAACCTTCGCTCTTCTAATTCTGCTCTCTTAACTGTCCCTCAAGCCTGTCTACATTGTATGGGTAACAGGGCCTTCTCCTGTTATGCCCCCAAGCTATGGATCTCTCTGCCCAAGGATATCAGAGAGTCACCTTCTCTAAACTCCTTCAAATCCAGATTCAAAGCCTTCTTCTTTAGAAGAGCCTTTACTTAACTGGTTCCATTCTTTACCCCTCTGCTTCTACTTTTCTTAGTACCACCATCCACGGTCTCCTCTGTATGTTGTAATTGTGTTTTATCTTGTGTATTCTGTAAAGCGCTTTGAGAAGTCACCTTTAAAGGTGCTATATAAAATAAAGTTTATTATTATAATTATTTGTATATGATGGCATTTTCATAAAATAACTTCATAATTTAAATGTCAGGATTTATGATCTGCTTTCTTTTGAATTGAAAAGGATCATCTGTAAAGGAAGCCTAAATGAGACCACTTTTCATAGAACATAGTTACATAAATAAAGTGGATGCCATCTATGTGTACTATGAGCACTTGTGATCTATCCTAGTGGGTTTTTGAAATGTAACTATCAAGAATGCTGCTTGTGTAAAGGTAACTATATAGAAATACAATAGGGTGCTGTTTTGGCATATTTTTCATATTTTGTGATAGAAGACAAGCAACATTAAAGATCTAGAATTTGAATATCTTTAAAAAACTGTGGTTTCTGCTTTTAAAGCTTTTTAAATGTTGCTGTATCACCCTTACTGAATTTACCAAGGAGGAACTGATAGTTACTCTGCTTAGTCAATTGGAAAACTGCACTAATAGTGGTTTTCCTTGTCTTTGTGCCTTATGTTATCTGTTCCCTATTTTTTCAAAGAACTCACTGTACAGAGCATTCTCCTATAGTTTAGCATGTTCTTTGTCTCTTTTACTATGGGTGCCATTTTAATAATCCCCATCTATGATTTGGCTTCATTACTCTGCCCTCCTCCCCACTGATAGCTGATGTGTGGTAAACGTTCTGGCGCACTATGGCTGCCGTTTCATCATCCAGGCGGATGCTGCACATTGGTGGTGGTGGAGGGGAGTCCCCATTACCTGTAATTATTATTATTATTATTATTATTATTATTATTATTATTATTATTATTATTTTACCTCGGTTCTGACTCACTATCCTTTGTTATCGATTGTCAGTTACTATTTATACTATGTTCCTTATCCAAATAATTTTTTTACATTATCATGAACCACTCATGGTTACTGATACATGTTCTTTGGCTACATTTTGGGGCTAATAATACAGTAGCACCATTGTCTTCTCATTATGCAGATTCATTTAAAATATTAAAGCCAGTTGAAAGTCCTTGTATCATTTTATAATCGCATTTACACTTAATATGCCTAATGGCAAATAATGACACAGTACACTGTATATTAGTTTTTAGATTACATAATTTGACTTTTCCAAAAGCAAACTGTCAGGGAGGGAAAATGAATGGCAAAATATTGTGCCATAAAGTGTTTTCATCTTGCCCCCTTCATAATTTGATGTTTCTTGCATGAATATCCTGAAGAAAGACTCATTTTAATGCAGCTGCCTATCATCATTAATCATTATATAACATCAGGTAGCGCTTCAGTCCATTTGTGCTTTTGGAAGCTATCTTTTGCTAGAATTTGAGTGTAATGTATTGTGATATGACTGAAATGTATTATGTTTCAAGGTGACGTGTCAGAATTGTAGATAGTCCCATTTTGACCCTTGAAAAACTTTCAGCACTGAAATAGGCTTCTCACTTAAAAACAGTTTTGCTACCTCTGTATTTTTTTCTGAAAAACGAATTTCATATGTGTAATTGGGTGACCCGTGCAAATATGCTTTCTTAATGCTTGATTAATTTTACATAAGGTATTTCCACTGTTCAAAAGATAGGTCACAGCAGCTGATCCTTTACTGTCGTAAATTTTATTTTAAAATTCCTTTCATAGTAAATGTAGTTTTGTGGCTTCATCTTGCATTTGCTGTTGTCCCTTTTCATACTTTCTGTAATGCTTTGCTACAGTCCTGTGTGCTTCATTATCCCTTTAATTGGATTTTAGGGTACTGTACTGTACTTTACTGTGCTCTTACCCTGATATGGCATTTAAAACAATATAAATGCCAACAAAGAAAAAAAACAAGTTGTAAAATCTTAAAATGTTTCACTGGATAAAGATAAAGAGGACAGTGTTCCAAATCATTAAACTCAGTAGTTAATTTTTTGAAAAAAGTATTGTACTGTAACACTTGTGTAATGCAAATTAAACAACAACAGGAGCCAAAAAAGAAATTTGACATTTCAAAAAACAAATCCTTTGTCAAGTGCTACATGTTCTCCTGGAAGTTTGTTACATTTGTTTTTATTAGCCTGATTCTGGCCACCATTCAGGAGTAAATCGTTCAGCTTTTGTTTACTGTTGCTCAGGCCTCGAAAGAAAATTATTCATGAAAAACCGTGTCTTCCTACATTGAATGCTGGTGACCTCTCTGGCATTATCAGCTGGGAAATTAAGGTATTGGAAGGACTAGCCTGAGGTGTTTTGATGCAAAAAATGGTAAAGCATTAATTTGGCTAAACAGACTTAAACAGTAATGGTAATGTAATGGTTATAACCAGGAACATCAGTCTTCAGTACAAAATTCAGCAGAGACTTTCTCTTCCATGTAAGAGATTACAGGCACCAACAAAGACATCAGGCTCCAAACTTACATATTGCAGAAAATCAAAGGGAACTAAATGTTTTGGATACCTGTTTCAGTAATTTATCAGTTTACAGCACTGGGCTTTCAGAGTCAGATATTACAGTATACAGAGTTTTCCTTTGTAGTTTTCGGTGTTGGAAAGTTTTCAGTGATTTGTTGTATAAAATATTGTCTATACGTACTTCAGGTGGGTAGCTGTGTCAGCATGTGTAGGCTGCAGAGGAACATTAATAGGTTTATTTCATGCTGAAAAGAGAAGAAAGAAAACACAACGTTTCAGCCATGGAGCCTTCTTCATGTGTGAGAAGGACAGGGCAGTAAGCAAAGGTAATGTACAGTAACATACAGTAGGAGAACAGAAGCTGGGAGAGAGGAGGAGCGAGAGGCAGGAGCAGGAGACAGACACAGTGGTCAATCAGGTAGTGTGAATTCAGGATAGGTGAAGAGGTGTGAAATGAAACCTACAATGAATAGAAAGAATTTAGAAGAAAATGAGTCTGTCGTTGACAGAAGGGTAAAGGTGTCATCCTAGCTGCAGGTTAATTTTAGTTTCTGTAGTCTTTCTAATGTGGGAGTTAGGAAAACCATCTTTGAGAACACAGACGATGAGATTAGTGTGATCATGGCCATCAGAGGTGAAATGAGAAACAATAGGCTTGGAGAGCCTTCCTTCCTGTTTCCCCAATGTAGATGACTGGGCATTTACTGCAAGAGATACCATAAATAAGGTTGCTGGAGGTACAAGATGTCATCTGAGTGATCCAGAATTTTCCTGAGGGGCCTTGAATTACTGTGGTGTTAGATATAGCCAGCAGCCATATCACCCTGCAACTCACAACTGGCAGCCCACTGAAGCTAAGCAGGTGTGAGCCTGGTCAGTACCTGGATGGGAGACCTCCTGGGAAAAACTAAGGTTGCTGCTGGAAGAGGTGTTAGTGGGGCCAGCAGGGGGCGCTCACCCTGCAGTCCATGTGGGTCCTAATGCCCCAGTATAGTGATGGGGACACTATGCTGTAAACAGGTGCCGTCCTTCGGATGAGACGTAAAACCGAGGTCCTGACTCTCTGTGGTCATTAAAAATCCCAAATTTCCCATTGGCCCTTACCAATCATGGCCTCCTAATAATCCCCATCTATCAATTGGCTTTATTACTCTGCTCTCCTCCCCACTGATAGCTGATGTGTGGTGAGCGTTCTGGCGCACAATGGCTGCCGTCGCATCATCCAGGTGGATGCTGCACATTGGTGGTGGTGGAGGGGAGTCCCCATTACCTGTAAAGCGCTTTGAGTGGAGTGTCCAGAAAAGCGCTATATAAGTGTAAGCAATTATTATTATATGTACTTGCAGGTGATACACAAGCTCAAGGGAAAGTTCCTGGTGTGGATGGTTGCTGAGGGCGGTCAAGGGAGCTGTGAACAAGAAGGTTACTCAGATTAGGTGGTCGGTGATATGAGATGATGGGGTGGTCAGAAAAGAGGCCCAATGGAGGGATCATCTTGTAGGATGGGAAAGTTGTTGTTAATAGTCCTGGGGATAGAAAGTGTGTTGGGGTGGTAGGGAAGCACCAAAGGAATGCAGTTGTTACAGCGGGAGTTCCTGGGTTTGTAACAGACCAAAGTATAGAGTCGGGGGTAATTAATGGAGAAGCTGATGTCTAGAAATGAAAGATTAGTGGAAGATATGTTAACTGTATATTTGAGGGACGGGTGGAAGTTGGTGAAGCGATGCAGAAAGTACTCAAGCTGCTCGTTAGAGCATGTGGCGGCACCGACGCAGTCATCAATGTATCGTTTGCAGAGGTCAGGGAAAAAGCCAGTGTAGGAAGCAAAGAAGCATTTTTCTACCCAGCCGAAAAAATATTGGCATAGCTGAGTTCTGGTGCCCATTGCAACTCCACTAACCTGTTGGTGAAAAAGGTTATTGAATGAGAATGCATTCAGTGTGAAAACCAATTCTGCAAGGCGTACCAGGGTATGGGTGGGCAGATCAAGCACTGTGCATTTGTCTGTTTGTGCGTTTGCTTGAGGGTTGTAAGACTGTCATTATGGGGAATGTGTGATATCCATGGTAAAAATGTAGCCTGCGGGGCCCTGAAATTGGAAATCATTAAAAAGTTGGAGTGCGTGGTTGGTGTCCTTGATGTATGAGGGAAGACCTGCAACCAGCGGTCTCATAAGGCTGTCAAGAAAGGCTGAGATGTAAGCAGTCGGACAGTTGCATGCTGATACGTTGGGACATCTGGGGGTGTCTGGTTTGTGGATTTTGTGGGGGATGTAAAATTGAGATACCTGGGGATGTTCAATGATGAGCCAGTTTGCCTCCTGGGGGAGCTCCTTACTGCTGATAAGAAGGGAGATAGTAGATACCACTTCCTTTTGGTAGTCAGTGATAGTGTCCTGTTGGTTAGGGAGGTAGTCAGAAGTGTTGGTTAGTTGTCTAGAGGCTTCAAAAATATAAAGGTCCTTATCCCACACCACAACCGTGCCTCTTTGTCCACTGGTTTGATGACACTATCATCTCTGTTGCGGATAGATTGGAGCGCCTGAATTTCTCCTTGGGTGAGGTTAGACCTGTGTTTCCTGGGTATAGAGAGTGTCTTGGGAGCTTGATTGGTGCATTGGTTAATGAAATAATTGACTGGTGGAAAACGGCCAGAGGGGGGAATCCAACAGCTCTGTTTGGGATTAATATTGTTAATGACATCAATAACCAGATTGTTGACAACTATTACTTGTTCCGTTATATTGTCTATAAGTTTAATTTAAAACAATCATCAAAGTGGTGCTCACCTTTCCCAATAACATCTGCTTTATAATGGAACTATGGTAAAGTAGAAGTTATTTCTTTTTTGAGAAATATGAATATGTAGTGTGCTCTCTGAAGGCACCAGTTCTGTAGGGTTTGGGCATTTACTGGGACAATTATTAATTGTAGCAGTAAATCACAAAATTGATTCTTTTGATGGCTTTAGAATCCAACCATGCGATATAACTCAAACAACGCACACACACAGGTACTAATACACGAGGATACATTTATTAATACATAGAATATGCATGTAAACCTAACAGATCTTATCGAGAGGGCTATCAGAATACAAAAGGTATATATTCAGTCAGTCACATATCAAGAGGACATACGTTCAGTATATCATTCATTAAGACCGTTTCATAAATGCACTTGGTTATAACTTCTACATTGGATACTCAAAACAAGTACATAACTCTTAGGAATTAAATTGATATCAACTGGTTGGGATAACAATTGAATTCTCGAGCAGTAATGCATTGAAGTTGAATACTCATCCAATCTCTGGGGATTCAGATCTCCTGCGGGCACAAAAAAACAGTTTCAGGCTGTTGCTGTCCAATCCGCGCTCTCTGGCTCCGTGCCAGGCTGTGCTGTGCGGCTTGCGACAGTGCGCTGCTGATGCTCACTGACCGGCTAGTTAGTGTTGGCTTTAACTAGCAAAGTTTGTGCACAGGAGAAAAGATGACTGTGGGTCCCAGCAGGTCAGGAAGAAGACCGGTGCGTTCCTGATGAAGAGCTAGTTCTGAATAGTGATTCAGCTGCCCACAGTTCCGACCTGTTCACGAGGCTTGCTGCTGATGCTAACCTCGGGTGGATCCTCTGGTTACTCTCTGGCAACCTCCGCTCTAGACTCTTAGAACAAAGGAAAGTTCTGGCACTCGGACACACTGGCCGTTCCGTGGTTGTCCGGGGTGAGTCTCAGGATGGTCAGGAGGCGCTCTGCGAGAATGTCCTGCCCTTGGGAGCCTTCTGCTCCTGGGCCGTCCTGCCCTGGAATTCTCCCTTGAATTCCCTTTAGAAAAGTCTCAGAAGTCCACTCTGAATCTCCCAGGCTCTCTGTGTTGCCTGTTTTTACCTGGAGGAACTTCAGCTCGTTGATTGGCTGAAAGTTCCATGGGCATCAGAGTCCCATGTGGGTTACTCGGCCCTACCAGTCCCTGATTGGTTGATCAAGGTGAGATATGAGTCACTTACTCCTGGCACTTAGGAATGCAGTCCAGATGTCCATCTGGCACTCCCTAGACAGATAGGCGCCAATGGATGACCATTGATCATGATAGCCAGGCTTAGCTAAGTGCATCCCCCTTTGGGAGCTGTCCCTTATCAAAGGAAACCTTAAATCAGCCTGCATGAATAGTTTCTCTGTGGCTGCACCACAGAGATGAACAGAGATGGGGCCTCCTTTGGGAAAGCTCAGAACACTTAATTCTTTCTTATTAATAAGCCTCACCGCTACAAATATGTTAGGATACTTCCTGACTTCAAACTTGAGTACTCTTACTCATAAAATGCATTTTAGTGATTGCTTTTAAAATGCATTTTAGTGCAGAAGAATCAAGTCCTTGAACCAATGTCAGAAAGACCAGGTGACCCCCATCGCTTCCTGATGACTTCAGCAGACTGAGAGAAAATAAGATGGACACAGTTTTAGAACATATGTGATGCAGTAGTTAATTAAAAGCTGATGTATTCAGGGCAGGTTTTTAAAATGTTTGTGAACAAGCTTATAAATAAGGGTCTAGAAAATGTGTGGAAATTTCATATCAGCAGTTCTAAACCTAAAACATAAACAAAAGGTTAGCACTTTATGAAAAAAAGCAAGTAGTTGCAACACATCTTCCAAGTCAATTAAGAGGGAAGCAGAGAGCCGCTGAACCAATTAGCAGTGCATGATTTAAACGGATGCCAATATAATGTGTTTCAAGATGAGGAAATCAGTTTCAATTTAAATTTACATTTTGACAGTAAATTGAAATTTTATCATTGAAGGATGTCTCAGTTGTCTAGCTAAACCTTATTAAATAAAAGTAAATTTTCTCCAAGCTCAAATAATACTCAGCTCTCACTGATGGGAGTTCCAGTTACATCAAGACAAGCTGTTGATCCAAAGTAAAAAGTGACCTCAATGCAGTACCTAGATTGGTTCATGTTGGAGGAAGAATGCAGGTTGTAAGGATTGTTCTGTTTGAGACCTCACTGGTACATGTTGAGTGCAATAATAGAATAATAGCTGCATGGATCACCCCAAGCACAACCTTCCTTTTATTATTAATGCCTTATGTTAAGATTTTATGAAGGACACAATGTGTTATTGCTTGGGGTTAGCGATGAAATCTTACATATAATTGTGATTCTTAATCTTTTACTTATATATATATAAGTATAAAGCTGTTGTATTGTTCTCTTTTTCTTCTACACATGTATATTTTGAGTTATTTAGTATTTGTCCACTTAATTGGTGCCCTACAAAGCCCTGACATTTAACCTTCATTGGATGTAATCACATTGGTAATGTGCCTAAAATATGTATTTAACAATATGATTACAAATGAGGTTAGCAAGTTCAAATCAGTGTTGTCTCAGGTCACTTCACAAGACAATTTAGATAATCAACAACAAATAAAAGAAATAGTTTCTATTTATGTTTCCTGCATTCATAGATGCAAATAAATACAATAAAGTGATAAGTTTAGTTTGAATAGGCATCCAAATTCTAAAGCAATTAAAATTGTTTCGGTGGAAATAATGACTTCCCAGCGGTGTTTGGAACACAGTGCAGATGACACGATTAAGACTTTCATCAATCACATCACAAGTAGAATAGATTCTCTCTTCAGATAAAATGTGTGAAACTGGATGATTCCTTTAGGAATCAGATGAGACCCCCTCTCACTTTTTAATTATCACATTATATTAAAGTACAGCCACTCTCCTGTAAAGGTAATCACTAAAATATAACCCATACCCCACACTGCTGAAGCTTATATTATGAATTTTGTTATATTATGATTTTTCAAGTTATCTTTTTATTTAATTTTGTCTAGTTGGTCAAATATACCACTATATGGATGGCTTTTTTTAAGAAAGGAATAGGGGAAATCATATTATTAAACACTATCACAAAAAAGCATGTATTTTTACTAATAAGACAATACATAACTTGAATCTTTAATTTGTTTTTATTAACCTTAAATTAATTTTGACATAATATTGAAATTGTCATATTAATGGCCAATACAGGTGCTCATTATTAACCTTCTTATTAACCCATATTTATTCCAGAATTAAATGGTTTGTTTACTCACACTTCAGTGATGCATTTATCAATTTGTGACATTCATATTTGTGAATTATTGTTTGTTAAAATGTAATCTGTTTTTTTCTTTTTTGTATCAGAAGATGAAATGGAGGGTTAAACTGTCAGTTTAGGCTTGTATTTATTCAAATGCTTCTTAACTACCAAATAAGGGGTTTCTGTTGACAGCTATGAAAGCACGACTCGCGTATGCATCTAGCAAATAACCAACTTGGCAAGAAGACAAAAGAAATGGCTGCACAGTGAGTGAAAACATTTATTTACTTTCCAACCATTTGTGTTTTATGTGCCTAATGATGTAGAAAGTGCTGGTGTCTCAGTGTCCTACTTTGTGTGTCCTATGTAATGCTATATCATACACTAAATAACAAAACATAGCGCATATTACTTAAAACTGCAACATATTAATAAAACCTTTAGCTTTTGTGGCAGGTGCAAAGACATATCACTTAATAGACATGAGATGTAAATTCACCATTTTGCCATTAATAGGGTTGTTCAGCTGTTTAATTAGTATGAAAGTCATAGGCTAGTAACTTGTGTGACTCCATATGGAAGCACTACATGCTTTAAATCTGAAACATGTGCTTTGCTGCAGATGTTGTCTTGTGGGACTCTGCTTCGTTCCTCTTTGCATACGCATGAATCTGTTCACTGGTCTCTGATCCCCAGATAATGTATCACGCGGTGTGAAGAACCCTATGCAGGTCGTGTAGCGAACGAGTCCAGTAGAGCAAGGCGAAGACGGAGTCAGGTATGCAGGCAGGGTTGTATCCAAGAGGCTGTTAAGAGAGTGCGAACAAATCCAAAGGGAGAGACAAAGACGTAGTCAGGTATGCAATCAATGTTGTTTCCAGGAGGATTGAGGAAAAGAGAGGATCGCAAGGTTTCAAAGATAAGAGCTAGGAAAACAGAAGACTGGTCAATACCAAGCGGTGAAGTAAAGGTTGAGGAGGTTTAAATAGCAGGTGCGATGGGAAGCGAGAGACGTGAAAGGATGATGAGCTTGTGCATTGTCATTTTTGGGAATTGGATCAGGCTGATGTCTGATTGACAGGGGTTGTGGGAATTCACAGGCATTTATCGGAATTATGCAGTTGATTATGTGAGAGCGTGACAGATACCACATCTTTCCTGCTTATCCCACTAATAAATGATCATACTGCCATCTTGCAAGACAGCCATTTTTACATAAGCAATATGAGGATGTAGGGAAGGATATGGAAGCAATATGAGGATATACATTGTCCAATTGGAATGCTGGCATGCTAAATGTTGTCAGCATGAGCCCCCACAAAGTGCTGCAAGTGAGGTCCTAGGACTTAATCAGTATAGCACCTTGCTGTCAACCTGCCATCAGTCATGACCATCAAGGTGTTTAATGCAAAATCTTGATTCATCGCTCAGAAGTACTTTACTCCACTGCTGGGGAGTCCACCGGAGGTGACTTAACCCCTCATCAAACACACTGATTCCAAAGGTGTTCTCTTGATAAGTTGGGCATATAGTTTTTTTCTCTATTTCTTAATTTCCTTTTCTTGATTTTCACCAGGCTTTTCAATCAACAGGTTAAATAACTTTGGCACCTGTGTCCATTCAACACTTTCCCTAGTATGTTGTTTTAGTGCTTATGCAACAAAGGTACTCAGCTATTTCACTGTTAGTCATGACTGATCAATTAATCAAATATGACACCAGAAGCATGTAGTCAAAATACAAAATACATATAATTCATTTTTTCAAAAATATACAGTAGTGCACATGCATATTATGTGATTTTTTTAATGTTTAGTATAAAGTATAAATAAGCAATGGGTATTTAGCTCCTGTTCTGAAAAATGTCACCATTATTTATTTTCACCAATGGAAAGGATTTTTTCTCTCCTGGAAAAAATGTGGATTGCTGTCTCCAGGTGAGGGTGCAGTTGAGGAGTTTAAGTATCTCAAGGTTTTGTTCATGAGTGAGGGTAGAGGGGATGGTTAGAATAACCGGCAGATTAGGTAGCAGCAGCAATGAGGAGACTGTACCGAAACATGGTGGTGAAGCGGGAGCTGAATTTTCAGACGTAGCTAAATGTTAAATGTAGCTCGGTCTGTCTATGTCTCCATCATCACCTGTGGTCACAAGCTGTGGGTAATAACTGAAAGACTGAGATCGCAGGTACAATTGGTGAAAATTAGATTTCTCCTTAGAGCTGTTGGGCTTTTTCTCTGTAAGAAGATGAGGAGCTCAGCAGCCAGGGAACACTTTGAAGGAGAGTTGCAGCTCCTCTGGTGGCTTGGGCACCCGGTGAGAATGTCCTTTGGGTGCATCCCACTGGAGGTGTACTGGGCACATCCCACTGGGAAGAGACCCCAGGGCAGACCCAGAACATGCTAAAAGGATTATGTCTCTCGACTGGCCTGGGAACACCTGGAAGTCCCCCAGGAGTTGGTGGGAAAGGGAAGTTTACAATGTGATGCATCACTGGTACCCTTTGAAACCAAAAGCTATCGCACAGTCTTTTGATGGTTTAAACTAGTGGTTCTCAAACTTTTGGACCAAGTACCACCCCTGATCAAACTAAAGCATCCAAGTACCACCTACAAGTCATTTTCTCACAGGAACCACAGATAATTTCAATGACCAACATGAGCACACACACACACACACACACACACACACACACACACACACACACACACACACACACACACACACACACACACACACACACACACACATATAATAAAAATAGCACTGAGCACTTACCATTTCAGTGAGGGGGTGAGTCTGTTTAGTCAAGCAAAGCCTTGCAATGTCAGGGATGAGGGCAGTAACCTTCAAATACAGATCTGGCTCAGCATCCATTTTGTTGCGGTACTTTGTCTTGATTGCAGTGAGAGCAGAGAAGCCCTTTTCAAAAAGGTAGGTAGTAGCAAAAGGCATCAAAAACCACACAGCCTTTAATGATAACTTGAGCAACTTCTCTTGTTCAGCACAGGTCAGATCCTTGGATATTCCTATGACATCAACAATAAAGGGGTTCCTGATCCACTCTGGTGTGGCCTCAACTGGAAATACTCTGAGAACTGTTATTCCATTGACAATAGGTGCACTGGAATCACATTATGAACAGCAGCATCAAGTGCCACACCATATGTGTGCAGATGGTTTTCCAAAGTTGGGAAAGCAGAGACATCACTTGCATTGATTTTATTAACAAAAAGCTACAGCTTTTTCTTCATAGCAGTGATCTTGTCAGACACGTCAAAAATTGTTGAAGAGAGCCCCTGCAGTCCCATATTCAGCTCATTCAAATGTGAGAATATATCAGCCAGGTAGGCTAATTTTACCAGCCACACTGGATTATAAAATAGACTTGCCAAGGGAGATTGCTGGTCATGCAAATAAACCTGTACATCGGAGTGCAGTTCAAAGAGCCTTGTGAGCACTTTGCCCCTTGATAACCATCTCACTTCAGTATGTAGCAAAAGCTGCACATGTTCACTGCCCATTTCATTACAAAGCACACTGAACAGATGTGAATTCATTGGTCGAGCCTTGATACAATTCACAACTTTGACAGCAGAATCTAATACAGATTTTAAACCCTCAGGCATTTTCTTGACTGCTAAGGCCTCGCGGTGATCTATCGGAGCTGGTGTCAGTACTCTTGGTGTCTATTCCTTTCAGCCATGACACAATACTTGCTTTCTGTGAGTTATTCATTTTTGATCAATTGTTCTGTTGTCGAATGTGGCGCTGTTGGAGAAATTTTTCCCTGTTTACCCTTAAAAGACAGTCAGGAGTCCGTTTCAGAAGTTAAAAGTTTGTATTCATGCGCATGGGAGTGAAACACAGAGATGCTCAGTGTATGTTTCTCAAATTAACATAGAACACTCCTTAAATATTTTTTTGCTATCTATCATGCTTTCCTGGGCTTACAAGATTTGCAGTGTTCCAAAATCTTGCACATTCCCCTACCTCCCAGTTTGCTAAAAATAACTTCTTTTAATACAATTGGTCACTTAGGTTCGTAGCACGCATTCCTATACAATGGTATAGAATTACATATTAGCCCTTGTGTCCACTCAAGTATTAGCATTCTGTATTGTCATAGTTAAGTACTAGGCTGCGAATTTGACACATAAACTAATTTTCTTAAAATAGAAAATATGAAAACCCATCCCAATATTTTAGTGCACACAAAAAATTTCCTAGGGTCATCTGGCATACCACCTGGGGGTGGTGGTACGCGTACCACAGTTGGAGAACCACGGGTTTTAACTATTAGTCAAAACTGTAGACTTTCCACTTCAGATAGTAAGATATCATTGTGAACCTTGGATAATAAAAAGCATGAGTTTTTCAAAATAATCACTGCCCTAAATGCAAACATTGATTCTTTCAGGTGATTTTGCTTTTGGATTTGTGTTAGTTACATAATAACAATGGTAACTAAAATTAAGAGTTTAATACACAGTACCGTGTGCTCAAAGCATAATGAGAAAATATGAATTGAATTGTCAAGATACCCTTTATTCCTTGTACACAAAAACAAAAAGACTTGAAAGACTGGAAAATTCTAATACAGATGATAATATGTAAAAGGGGTTGCCAGTTTTGTCTTTATAAGGTTGCAATGGAAAGCTTTGCATTTTTATTTTCATTTTTAGTGGAACAAATGGGACAGATACAGCAGTGATTACTTTTAATGTTGACCTTATTAAGTCAGTAAAAAGCCAGAATTAGAGCATTTGCTTGAATTTGACCCTTATAAAAATAACGGAAGGGTTGTTTTTGAAAGATGGGAGAGCATACAGTATGTGCTTTAAGGCAAAACTATCTGTAGCTGTTTTTATGCATGCAAGTGCTGACATGAAACAAAGTAGCCTTTGGGTTTAAGTGCTTTAGCTGCCAGCATCTGGTTTTCATGTGCTCAGAATACACCCTTTCATTCTGCTTCTGTCTTGCGTAGAATAAAAGCTTGTTGTAGATTATCTTTTGGCCATTTGCAAGGTTGTCAACAGGGAGTGAGGTCCTAGCAAGAACCTTTCAATTCTGCTGATGCACATTCAGTTGACAGGAGGCTCAGAAGAGAGATGACCCACAAAATTAAACCCTGATTGGTTGTACCTGTGGCATTAAAGATATTGTGTCTGTGCAATCACGAATGTGTTAGTCCAATATTTCTGGCTTTAAATATTTTTAACAGAACTGCAACTTGAAAAAAGCAATTGCACTAAGGCAAGATGGTTAGACTTTTAGGAGTATTGCTTTAACTGTGTTCTTGTTTTACTAAGGGAAGAACTGTCGAATCCGATAAAGACGTAGGCTTTTGTCTTCAACAATCTATCAGGGAATATGTGTGACTGATCTTGGATTTTACACTTTAAAACATCTGAAGCACAGAACAGTTTACAAAACATTTTGCAAATATAGAAGAATGTAAGACCACAAAAAGAGTAACTGAACAAAGACAACAAATTAGGTCATTTTCTGATTGTTAATAAACATAAAACGTGGGTTTATTTCCTGTTAACAGAAAAAGCCATGAACATTATTTTAATTGATGCACTGTTGTTTTTCATTGCTTTAGTAAATTAGCTTACTGTTAGACTTTACCATTTATACAGTATTTGATCATATTTTTAATCCCTGTGTCCTTTACAGTACAAAGTAAATGTTACTTTCTCATCAGATACTTTCTCATCCTAGGATTCATCATAGAGTCTTCAAATGAGAAGAGGTCATTTGGTCCATCCAGTATTAGATTTGAGAACATGAGTTGGTAGATTTTCCAAATGACAGCTTTCCTTTGTTATTTAGTTATAGACATAATTAAAGGGTTTAACTATGTCAACATTGTATAATACTAGTAGATCCTAGTAGATTGTACTAGAGGGCAATACTGTTACTGACAGAAACTAAATCATCTACCATCACTAAGATCCTAAACCAGTATACAGGTATGTTATTTTAATGATCTTATAACATCATTTTGCAAAAAAAATTAATCAAGACAAAAGTATTATTTTTAACCAAAATTATTAACATAGTGTGCCTTTAGGCTTAATAAAACATTTTGATTTGTAATGACTACTCTGAAATTCCAGGTGGTTATGGTTAATTATATGTTATTTCCACTTATTAACTATCAATTAAGTATTTCATGGTGCAGCAGATTTTTTAATTGCACTTCACTGACACATTTAGCTATTTATGTTTATTGTGTTGTTCATGTATTACTGTTTACTGAGTTGTAACTAAAAGATTCAAAAGGCGAATCCTTAAACTCTTCCATGATCTTATCTGTTGTCTTTTTTTCATTTACTCTATTAATTGGTTGATCCCATGTGGGGTTAAACTGCTGTTTGTTGAAGTTTTATTCACAATTTAAAAAAGATTTGGGCTGAGCAATGCAAGAAGGAGATTGATAATTCAATGCACTGTTAGGAAATCATTCAGCTACATAATTTAATTATGGTGTGCATCGAGCATCCTGAGATAAATGCAGGGAACTGGTTAAAAACAGACTGGTAGGAGAAGATTGTATTTTAGTATTTATTTTGTCATAAGGTCTTCTAATTATTAACTTTGAGAGACATTTGGGTCTAGTCACTTTTATTTTGATTCAAGTATTTGACCCGAATACTAGTTACAATATTTGTAGCGGCCTGGTTTAACCCTGACAGAAAACAGGTTTAAAATAAGAGAAACTGAGAGTGTGTCTGCAAAACATCTTTACTACTGGTGGCAAGTGAAAGAGAGAGATGCCATACAAGAGGTAAACCAGACAGCTGAAGAAAGATCATGATTCCCACTTCTGAAGCAGTACATGTTCTGGAAATGAAAACTGGCTCATACTTCCATAACTGTGGGGGTAATTAAAGCTTAAAGCATGGATGTGACTGAACAAAATGCTCATTGCATGAGACAGAACACTGGTGTAACTAATTGTAAAATCTACACTTGTCCATAACAGCCAGCCAAGATGCTGCTAATCCTCCCCACCACTACTAAGAACCTAGAATGATCCTCTGAGTGAGGGAAAAACAGCCCAACTGGAAGGAAAGCTGTAAAAACTCTGATTAGATTAACCAGCAACACTGAGTGATTCTTTCTAGCACTGCATACTGCTGTTTAAAATTCTTCAGAGGAAACCTTATCAGAAAAGATCAAGGCTCCTTGTTGAGTTGAGTTTTTATAATCGATTTAAGTTTCATTTTGGTACATTTAGTTTGAACCAATTGTAATGTTATGAATTGATGTTGATTATTAAAATAAAAACAGCTGTCCAGGGATGAGAAGAAAATTTGAATTAAAGAGACTGACTTTTTAAAAAAGATCTTTAAAGAGATGGATGTTCGAAATCAGATAGACACTTCTTCCCCTGTGCAGCACTCATAACTCCAGAATGTCTCCTCTGAATAATATTCCACACACTTTTTTATTGTAAGTTTGCTGTATATACAGTAAATGCATGTTTGCTGTTTGACTGCTTTCTAAGATGGCTTAATAAGTGAATGGCTTTAATCTTCACTATAAGCACAAGAACTCCCTGAGTGAACTTTAGTTGTTCCGATTGCTTTACCTGATGTTCCACAGATTGAAGCCATAACCTTGAGACATTGTATGCACCATATGAACAGCTATAATTATGCCCATGCCTATTTTTTTAATTGGTTTTAAATTAACAACATTCATTTTAATTAGCTTCTGTACATGCAGTGGAATTTCAGAAGCAGTCTGTCTTTCTCTGGCTCAGTTAATGAAAATTCTTAATCTTGCCTTTGACATTTCCATTTTATATGCTAGATCACATGCAGTTGAAGGGACCAATAAATATTTCATCTGCATCTTCCATACAAAATTTTCAAAGCTTTACAAAATTGTGGAGCTTTGATATTTAATGACTTTACCTTTTCTTCTCACACTGCTGATACAGCAGTCCATTGATTTGGACTTCAATTAGGAAAAAATAAACAAAACATAAAATGCAATGCAGACCAATTGCCATGTTTAATAATACTGCAATCCATTGGTTTAGTTCCTGATCAGTATGTTTACCTTAAGCCTTAAGTTAGGGTTTGAAAGAATGCAGAACCGTTATGGAAATAACAGGATGCCAGCAGCCATGTCACCCTGCAACTTACAATTGGTAGCCCAGTGAAACTAAGCAGGTGTGAGCCTGGTCAGTACCTGGATGGGGGACCTCCTGGGAAAAACTAAGGTTGCTGCTGGAAGAGGTGTTAGTGAGGCCAGCAAGGGGCGCTCACCCTGTGGTCCATGTGGGTCCTAATGACGGGGACACTATACTGTAAACAAGTGCTGTCTTTCGGATGAGACGTAAAACCAAGGTCCTGACTCTCTGTGGTCATTAAAAATCCCAGGGTGTTTCTCGAAAAGAGTAGGGGTGTAACCCCGGCATCCTTGACAAACTTCCTATGTCTCCTAATAATCCCTCTCTATGAATTGGCTACATTACTTTGTTGTCCTCCCCTCCTCCCCCACTCCGACGGCAGGCGGAGCGATGCGCCAGTTGGAGTATTCTTGGTCGCATTTAATGGCAACGTCAGCTCAAACATTTGGTTCAAACCACCAAATGGGGTCGGGCTTGCCGACAAGCGGACCCTGCTTATGCGGGATTAAGGCTAGGATGAGAGATGGAATGAACAGGATATTTTGCTTTACAGTTGCAAAGGGAACATTCAAAGAGACGTGCTGAACCTTCCTTGGTTGATCTCAATATTGTCTTTCATTGCTTTTTGGTTTAATTGAATATACTTCTCAAGAACCAAACAATTAAAGACTACATAAACAAGTGTTCAACTGTTCAAAGAGAGATTTATATTGTTTTTACTTGTTGAAAACAATTTAATGAAATTGGCATGGGGATGTTTTAAATTCACGTTTTCTTAACATTTAGGCATCTATTGTTGAAAACATGAGCAAGACTTGATCTGTAAATGCATAATAATTAGAAGACTACTCTCTGGCTGATGAATTCTGTATTGTTACCAAACAGAACAACATCAATGTTCATATTTGTCCAGATGTAAAGAACAGATTAATTAGGAAATGTGTCTTTAGTCTTTTAAAAGAATAATGTGCATCTCCAATGGTAAACAACTAAACAATTAAGCTAGGGCGTATTCATGAGAAATGTACAAATGTGTTTATGAATTACCTGTGGTACAACACTTTGGTACAGTAGGTCTTTTGACTGGGTCTTAGTCTTATTGTCTCAGTACCCAGATGACTTCCCATCTTTGACAGAACCATGAATTAGGCATTCATTTTGTCAGCTACAATGTGCTGTAAGTGTGTCACAAAGCAAGACAGTGAATCTAAATGTACAAGCTGATCTAAAACAGAATGGCTAAAGAAAAATACATTTTCCATTTTAGATTGGCCAAGTCATGCAAGGAAATCCTCAAATGTCACCGACTTCAAGCAGTTCTGTAAGGAAGAATGGGCTGAAGTTCCTAAAAGCAGATGTGAGAGACTGATAAATAGATATTAGAAACATCTAGTTGAAGCCATTGCTGAAAGAGTTGTCACCAGTTACTGAATCTGATTGGTTCACATATTCACACATATTTAGATATTAACTGTGGATGCTTTTATCAAATAAATATAAATATAAGACATAAGATATGTATTATGCCTACATGTAATACATTTAATAACCTTGTCTTAATCTTTTATAAACCGATGTTTAGGTTAAAAAATAAATAATACAGTAAATATGGACCAAACTGGTGTTCTTTCAGCAAAGAGAAATTGATTTATGTAGTGGTAATTTTGTGTATGAATAACATTTCTGTGCTTGGGCATGACATAGTTTGTTACAACTACTTATACCGCAAATATACCGTACATATCAGAAAACTACAAGAAAGAAATGTTTCCAGATTCAGTTACCTAAATTTACACACAAAAAAAACACCCAAAGAGTGATCACCAGGTACCTTTCTTCTGAGTCATTATTTATGTTTTATGTATATATATTTTATGCTGATATTCATGGTCTAATTTCCTCAGTAAACACTGCTTTTTTGTCTCAAAGTTTAACAACCTTCTGTTTTGTTTAGAATGAGTGAATAAAGTTGTTAAACTTGAAGTTAGTAAAAAGTTTTATACTTTGTATAAAACTTTAAGAAAGCATTTAAAACAAAGTACACTTAATATTTTCTTGGTGAGAAAAATCTATTCTAAATTAAAATAATTCAGATTTATCAAGCCTTCATTTTTAGATATGGTAACATCATACTGTCAGTAAATTCATTTAACCTTGAGCAAGACAGAGTCCTTGGTGGTTGTCAATATTGACAAAAGAAAAACAGATCAGTGTGGGTCATGGATGGCCAATATCTATTGAACATTGTGCCAGATATTCTGCTAATCAACTCACCAGAAAAAAAACCTTTATTTCAAGTGCCAAAAGCTAATCCAGATGTGTCAATATCTGCTGTGCTGGTTTGTCATATGGATTTGAAAAAGGTACTCTGGGACATGATATTGAGGGCATTGCAGTAATTGAAATCAGAGTAGAAGAGAAAAGAAGTTATGGCATTAGTCTAAAGGCATAATTGTAAATTAAAATTAAACTAAAACTAACTCAGCAAAGAATTAAAGGGAACTCCTAAAGTGCAAAATTGAATGTGAAATGATTGAATGGGAAAATGTCAGTGTCACAAATTTTGATTGTTGTGTCGTAGTGTCATGGTCCAGCAACTAATAAAGTTCTACAGTACAGTACATACAACTACTGTACCATTGTATGGTAATTGGTATGAGCTAATTGTGATTCTGCATATTATTTTGCTGCTGTTCAGTAGATATAGTTTATAACTAAACATGAACTATGAACAAGGCAAAGAATGTCTAAAGAGAGATGCTATCATCTTAATTATCTAAGTAACCATTTAAATCTGGAAATGGTTATATAGGCCTTTTTGATGAATCCTCTGATTATTCTTAAGGCCTCATTATTTTTACATTGCTTATCTCTTCACACACATGCATGTGCTCACACACGACAATAATAATTCAAGCTGGACCATTCTTTATGCTGAGCAAAAACATAAAAATGATTTTTAAAAGAGATTATCATTAAATCAACCTCATCTAGGTATAACATGTTAAAAAGATTTAATGGACAATTGTTTTCTGAATCGATCAGCTTTTGTCTTCCAACTTGTTTCTACATTTCTTTGTAACTATAGATGGCTTTTACTCTTGCAGAGGAGGAACAACTGCTGGAATGTGCTTAGACCTGTATATACAATTACATTATATTTTTGTTCATTGACAGATGAATGCCGGTTCTAATTGTTTTCAAGATATCAGATACCAGAAAATCCATCCATCCATCTTCTAATTACTTTGTCCAATACAGGTTTGTGAGAGGAGCTAGAACCTATCCCGGCAATCAACGCGCGAAAGGCAGGATAAACCCTGGGTAAAATTCCAGTCCATTGCAGGGCTGACACTAAGACAGACACACACACACACTCACACCAGGGCCAGTATTCCAAGTAGGCAGTTAACCTACCAGTATAACTTTGAACTGTGGGAGGAAACCAGAGCACCTGGAAGAAACTCACATGAACACAAAAAGAACAAACTACACACAGATAGCACCACCATGCCACCTATAACTTAATTGTAACAGAAAATTATATGTGCAGAAGATTTACAGTATGTAAGGATAACAACTGATAGAAAGATAGCCTTTAAAACATGCTGAAATGAAAGGAAAAGAGACACAGATGTGGTCTTTTTCAGGTCTTTTCTTCTCCTTTACTTCTCCTTTACTTGTTCCTTTGCAGTCTACGCATGCTGATGCAGTTACTTACTTAAAAGCCTTTAAACTATCATGTTAATATATATATAGTACCCCTCTATATTTATGAAACATTCAGGGATGGTTTTAAATGAATAGTTTACTGAGGGGTGTGGAGTATAGTAGTCTACTGGAATTCATTATGTAGAAAGGTTCACCATGCTGGCAGTGGCTCATCAAGATCTCAGTGTGATCTGAGCAATGGGAGTTTTACACCATTAATTTTTAATTTAATCACTTAAGTCATCTCTTTATAAGTAATTATTACATAGTACTATGTTGGGGTAATAGAAATGGAAAAAAATGCATTGTAGCATGTTATATATGTAAGTTTTTAAGTTTTTTTTTATTCTTTTCATAAAAATCTTTTTGTGATCGTGTTGGGATGCATACAGTTTGAGCTTGCCTGAGTCACCAAAACAAAAAGTAAACAGGAAAACAAAGTCCAAGCAGGTAATAGTACTATTCCTACCACTCATGAACATAAAAATACTTCATGTGGTACAGTATTTCCTAAAGTCTTACACATCTTTGACACACAGTCAGGAGTTACAATATACTGTACCTAATGCATGTTAGACACACATCAACAGTTCACACAAAGCTTTCACTAGTCTTTTCCACAATTTTAACACCCTTAGTTTGAAGGAGAATAAACCAAACTTTACTAGAATTAAATATTGAATGAATCTGAATTATAAGCTTCGAGGGCTCAATCACAACGAACTATAAATGAGTAGTTAATATAAATTGTTGTATACTGTACAGTACATGAAATTAATTATATGTAATTTATCCAGTTCACCACACAGATCTGATTGATTGCACGTCAGATGTTCCTTGTCAATTAGATTACCTGCTTCTGTCTACACATCCATAAACCTTAAAGGCTGCTTTTCATACTAGAATATAGACATCTATCAGAATTATTAGCATGAAATGATATGGCTAATATCTCTGTCGATAATAGTCATAGAAATGTGTTTCTGAACAGATATGAAAAGCTGAGTGAAATAACTAAAACAATACAAAATATTTAAGATTGTTCCATAATAAAATAAATGTAGTTATAATTGTATTCCATTGCTAGGGTTTCTAATTTATTTTAAAATGGACTGTGAATGTAACTGTATCAATACCAAGCTAGATACATAGGTTGTTTATTTTCATTACTTGTACAATGCTGAGGGATTAGCTGTCAGAAAATGTTTAATCCACAGAATTTCTCTTTTGTCTAGTGATAAACTGAATACCTGCCCACTGCATTTTAGAATCATTGATTATATCAAGACATTCTTGAAATGATCTGAAGTCATTTTTTTTCACTGAAACTTTTTGGGACAAATTTGTATAATCAAATGTATTTTTTCTTCAAATATGTCTTTAACATTTACTATACTAGTTCTATTCTTTGATTTATCAACTTTTGTAGGTAATTTACTGTATATGGTAATTAGCTGACTTGTCCATGCTTCTGTTACATGTAGTTACATAAAATCTAAATTCAATTCAAAGATTTTTGATCTGATGTTATAAACGTTGTTATAAAAGTAACATTGAAAAGTAACGTTGTTATAAACTTATAAAAGTTTTGTGGGAAGATATGTAGGAAAAGTAAACACATGCATATTGGTGAAATAGATTGATGTGCTACATCTGTGCTACAGCTTCCAATCCATTTTAACTTACAGAAAACTGACAATTTTGGTTTATGAGACTTTGCAGAGGTATTTCACACTGTTTAAATCCCAAACATCTGTTTTGCAATGTATTGCATGAAGGTTCATAAAGACATTAGGAGTGTACGACATGAAGTCTAAGTCAATACACTTCTGAATGTAGTAGGACTGTTATTGTAATTTCTTATGTTTTTGAATGCCTATTTGAATCCTAATTTTGTACTTTTGGTACAAAAAGGGATTAAAATAACCAGACCTCACAGAAGAAGTCAGAAATACAAATGATAAGGTCAGTGATGCAGTGCAGCTTCTGTGCTTCTCAATGTCACTCAGCGTGCTTTAATCAGTCAAGTCATAAGCTCTGAAAAGATCACTGAAACTCAGAGGTTCAGGCTCATCTGTAGATCCTTGCTGTTGCATTGTCTCTTTTAGTAATTAGTTGTTTAAGACTCATCCCTTGAGGCTGCTGAACCTTATTTCTGCTTAGCTCAGCCACCTGCAAAAATGCATGACTTATACAAAAACTGATAGTAGCGTGACCCCTGTTTTAAATGCATTTTTGGTCCAAATAGGGATGGGGTTCCATATTAAAACCTCAGTGTCACGTACACCACTTAACCAAATTGCTGACTTTCAAAACATTTTTTTACTAGCTAGTAATCGTATGATTTGAAGCTGCTGCCTGAGCTGTCCTCCTGTATTATTTTTCAGCATACAATTTTAGATGGTATGATCCTTTAAAATTGAAGAGAAAAATTATAAAACACACCCAAGACATACAGGATGGCATAAGCTCCATATTATTATTTTTATATGGTCAGGTTTACTTTAGAGTTTCTTGTTATTTCTTCTCCGAGTGTGAGATACAGATTTTAACAATCAGTTTTGCATTATGTACAGTAGCAGCAGATAAGGTTCTTACCACAGATATTAATGAGTAATTGACATTCCAGCTTTTCCATTCTTCAGCCTCTGAGCTCAAAACAGAGATTTATAGACCTACTAGGTTAGCTTTCTGAGATTGACAACAAGCACTAACATTGGACTTGTTATGATGTTAAGATTATAAGACTACTAATTATTGTGTCTGAAATGGTCAGTCAAGCCATTAGAAGAAAAAAAATAACATACTGACAGTTTAGCACACTACCATGCTGCTCTCTGCTGTCTGTAAATGACTTACAGGCCTTTTATAGTCTGATTAATACTGTGGAAAAACTAGTCCTAGTTCAAAGTTGAAAGATATTTTTTTATTTTTATATTTTGAAAATGCTGTGGATTTGAGAACATAAAAATGATTACAAAGGAGATTAGTCCATTTGCTATATCTCTCTCATTTGGTTGTTACTAGCTAATCCTAGGATCTTGTACAACGCCTTCTTGAAGGAAGATGGGGGGGTATAGGCTTCAATAAAATGTCTGAGTACACTAGCTTGTTAGATTCCAGCAACCTTTCATGTAGAAAATAATTTTAGTTTCCATGCTCATTCTGAAGTCAATTGAGTTGACTTTGTCAATACCTGGTGATTTTGAATTCTTGAATTAGTTCCCCTTTAAGCCTTCTCTGTTCAACACTAAAAATATTCCATTTTTGTTAATTTATTTTGCAGCTTCTGCAGAATTTCCTAATCCTCTTGTCGTAATCTATGCACTTGAATAGTTACTATACCAGAATATACGATAGATCATTAATATAAATTAAGACCAGCTGTGGTCCTAATATTGATCCCTGTGGTGCTAATATTGATCACACTTTCCATCCATTAACCAATTCTCAGTACAATGTCATGCATTATCTTGAGAACCTATTTCAATTTTGAGAATTAATCCATTGTAAGGAATTTTATGAAGAATCTTCTGAAGACCTAAACAAATCATGTCATATGCTCAATTTGTATATGTTACTGTAATTTCTTGTTCAAAGAACTTTAACAGACTACATAAGAAATGCCTCCTCTAATTCTATGTTGGTTATCTTCTATAATCCTATTGCCATACAGTGATCCTTTAGATTATCATTATAAGTATCTTGTAATATATGTAATAGAAGTAGGACTGAAATTGCTTTATTCAGTTTTGTTGCTCTTTTATGGGTAGGTGGTACATTTAGCAATTTCCCACTCAATGAGTATAATCCCCATCTTGATTAACTTTTGGAAAAGTTACTTCCTATGAACAACATTTCCTGTTTCAGGCCCTGGAGGCTTGGTTATTTTAAGGGTATTTGATAGTTACAATAGTTGCAATAGTTTTGTTTCTTTTATGCTAATACCATTTAATCTAGAACCTTGTTCTTTTTCCAGCCTGCAGCATACTGTCAATATTATTCTTGGTCAGCATCTTTGTAAATTATGTATTTAGTGTTTTAACCATTTCCTTTTTATTGTCAAAATTATATTATTGTAGTTATTATTGAGACACCTTACCTCACCATTTACTGTTCTTTTACTGTAGTAATACAGTCTCCATTGCAATATTCTTTTCTATTTCTTCTTTTTCTTGGCCTGTCTCTGTACTTGCAATTATTGCACTACTGTATATATTTGTTCAAATTAATTCTACACTGGAACCACTATTTGTATGCACATCTGTAATTTAATGTATAAGCTGTAACATTTTAACCTACCACAGAATAATGTTATTTCTGTAAGTGTGAATTTTGCGAAGGCTAGCAAATTATATTGTACCAGAGTCTTGCACAGGTTGCAGTGAACACCAGGTGGCAGTGTCTGTTGTGTGGCAGCAACATGGGATTCCAAGGCAGATGGAGTTCATGGTCACTGAGTGAAAGTGAAGGCTTTCAATATTGTGAATTGAATGCATAGAGTGGCTTTAATGGAACCTATAAAAGTGGAAAAGTAAGACATTTTGCAAGTTTTTTTAACTAAATACATAATAATACAATATCATTCTTTCTGCATGCAAGAGGGATTGTTAAAATCTCTGGCATGTTGTATAAACATATCGTACGACATTCTCACTTTAATATGAAGAGCTCTTTTTGCTACTCTACAAAATAAGATTTCACTTATATAAAAATAATATTTTTAAAAGGCTGCACACAGATTACATTTCATGGAAACAACACCAAAAAAAAGATATACCATAACCTTTCAGAGCAGGTAGTTTTAGTGAGTTTCTGACCTTTTAAATTGTCCATCACATTTTGTATACCCTGGCTTACAATAAGAAGTTGTGATATTTCCTGTTTTAGTAATCTGTTAAACTTCATCTTATGAATTCTACTTTGGGTTTATATGGCTCTTTAAAGGGCAAATGCTTCTACTAAGAACCATTTTCACCTTTTTATATAATGGTTTCCAATATTTATTTATATTAAATGAATGAAATGGTGTGCAAACATTCATAACATCTTTTTTTGTTAAAGGTCAGTGAGAGTTCAGTCCTTTTGCACACTGTATTCTCTGTATAACTGTGTTGGTAAATTAAATTCTTACTTTGAGACATTTTAAGCCCTCATCCAATACACAGCCTGTGTGTTTTCATTCTGTGCTGTACTGCTATTTTGATATACTGTCATAAGTCATTTATATCTGGAACGCTAGCTCCACACATAATGTTGCATTTATTCAACCATTGAATGATCTCTCAATATAACATACCATGATACCTTAACTAAATCATCTAAGCATGTGTGTGTATGCAAGTACATTGTATTATTGTTAGGACAACATTTGTGAAAACGTTCCCACAAAGATGTGGGGACATTTTTTAAAGCCTCAATATGGGAAAAAAATTATATTTCTTTCACCCTATATGAAGTTTCATAGGTATGTCTAGGTAAACAAAATAGTCAATGGTAGGTTCATACAAATATACAGTAGGAATACAAATGTGTTTGTAACTCCAAACAAGCTTTATTAATTATTAATTTTATTAATGTACATATTAAACCATCAATGCAGTTATTTATTGAAGGTGACAAAATCAGAGGCACTTTGATCTGAAGTAGTATGAACAGGAACCAAGCAATAAGTTCTTATGAATAATTCACATTGGAATAATGAAGAGCGAACAATTCTCAAAGAATGTCCACTATCTTTTATATGCATATTAAGTTCACAAACAGCAATGTTTCTGAGCTAAGAATGATAGATACTTGTATTTTCTGTGAAATTTTGTTTTCCATGTTTCTTTGATAATGCTACTTTCTATTTCTTTTGTTCTTTTGATAGGCACGCAAAATTTGACCTCTAGTGAAAAGGTTTTCTATTCTCCTATCTTACCCACCACTTTCTAAGATCAGTGATAAAATAAAAGAGGTATAACAAATATTATATATGACTAATATGCATTGCTTAGCAAATTTGTATTATCCTTAACATATTGAGGAATAACCTTATTTCAGATACAGGTTACTCAAACTTATGTTTGCAGCTATATACATTTATACTGTATGATATATAGAGTATACTGTAAACACACTGTCTTGCAAAAGAGTTCAGACCATTACTATAGTGTCAGCTTTCTTGTGAAATTACAAAATTAAAGTCATTGAGTGTGAAAACTATGTAAAGGCCTAAATACTTTTACAGGGAACTGTATAAGGTGATTCCTAAAAACATGACACATGGCCTTCAAACAGGCCAGTACAAAGTTACATTTCTAACTCTATTTACTGCACTTTCCAGTTCCCTGTGCATGTGAAACTAGTATCCCCCCAAAAATCATATGCATATCAGTAATGATGATCATGTTGCCCAATAAAATGTGTGTTGGACATACAAACGGGACACCTTTTCAGCTGTTTGTTCACACATTATACTGTTGTTATATCATCCTGAAAGAATGCTCTGGGAGTGTTGATGACAGGGTCATTATCCAAGGATGCTGACAGACAGATTTTAGAGTTCAACACCCAACCTCTCTAGGCTGGTATGTTTCTCAAGCAGACAGCCAGGCAGCATCCATGATCATCCATATTGGATGGCATGCAGTTGTCCAGGTTAACAGAATCTAACAAGACCAAACAGGACAGTTATTTGAGAATCTGGTTCAATATGGCTTCAGCTGCAAACATGGAAGAAACATAGTAAACCTATCAATGCAACTATCAGATATCTCTGTTGTTTGTTGCTGTCTTTACAGTTGTACTATTATATATCAATAATGATTTATACATGAGTACAAACTAACAGTTCATGGGCAGTTATTTCATGAAGTATTCCAATACAGCCAAACAATATTTATTAATTCTAAATTGTTAGATAACTGAAGCAAGGTATTGCCATTGTGCGATACTGCATAACATTGTAAGGTTTTTCAGTTGCAATCATTCAAATAAAAGAGATGAGAAAAAAACAAGGATATAATGTTTGCTAGACTTTGGGAGCTATAAAAGATAACATGAAAATGATGGAGATTACAGTGTTAATCTCTTGTATTGACTTCAGTGCCTAGGGAGATCCTTTCATTAAATTAGGATTCAGCTTTGAAATCTTTCCCAAGGTCAGCAACAGCTTAATGATTTTTTTTTTCTTACAGCTTTAGGAATGCCAGATTTTTTATACATAAATATAGAAAACAGGTAGTTACTGGAGAGACCATTAGAAAAGTGAAAATGCACTAATCTGTATATTAAAACGTGTGTGAGGTGTTTCATTTTAATATCACTACCAAGCACTGATAATGAGAAAATGATCTTTTAGTAATCTGAATCCAATGTTTTGCAGACTGTATTATTTATGGATCACTTACATGATTAATCAAAACAAGTGAATTCAAGGAGGAGGAGTTAAGGAGATTAACTTCACACCGTGACAGTCTAACATCCATAAATACATGCAATTGTAAATCAAATCTGTGTGCAATTGTGCATGCTTTGTTTGTTGAAGACCCAAAATGTTGGGCATGTGTGGTTAGAATACGTCCTCTTTTAATTAAAGTCTTACAGCTTCTTTTTATTAGCTTTCTAGTCACGCCGTCTCACACATTAAAGACCAGACAATGTTTCCTGGCCTTTTTGAAAACGCATAAGCAGTCTGACGTACCGCCTTCAAATTGCTTTGCTTTTAAATCAGATAAAGCTGCCTTCCTGACTAGAAACAGCAATGGGGTCCTATGCAACCAAAGTAAATTATATTTGCTACAAGTGACATATAGAAAACCTACTGAAGCCTTTTAAAAGGGGTAATCCATACACTTGAGGAAATCCATATATTTTGAAAAACCCAGAGTGAACTTTGTTTGCTCTCATTTAATTCCTGTGTAATTATTTTTAAAACTCTTTCTAAATTGTGATTCATTTTTATACACCCTTCCCTCCACCAATGGAACAATCAGTTCTTATCTAACAGCTTATTCCTACAATTCTCACGCAATCACAAGGAACTACGTGCTTTTCCCCAGATATTGTTCTTCTTAAAGTCCTCTATTTTTACACACTGCATGTTCCACAGTATCCTCAGGAGGTTTAACATCATTTAGAGGAGTGATGCTGTCCTCAGTGGCAACACTGGAAGTTCACAGGTGACTTACAGTATGAGCTCAAAGGTTACTGATGCATGGCGAGGCCCAAACCAATGGCACACTCCCACATTTATGATCCTTATCACTGTCAGCTAATGGCAGAATCCAGATTCAATTGAGCAATGTCTAGTCTATAGACTTCTATTGTGCCCCCAGACAAGCATTTTTACTTGCTCTAGTCATTTGGAAACTCTAGCACTATTTTAATAATTTTGACAACATTTTTCTTGACATTAGATCTCCTATGCTAGTGTTCTCTTCAGTGGTAAACTTTATTCATTGGGCGTGAGATGCTGGCAAACTTATATCAGTATGGCTGTTGCTTTTTCGTAGATAATATTCACCTTGTTCTTTTCAGTGGCTTGCATTAGGCAGAGGACTCCGTACGGAGGGTCTTCCCTGAAATGTCAGCCTGCTACCACATCCCAATCAAAATCATTTCTGCTGCTTTATGTGAACTGATTGATTTTCTTTATCGCTGGGTTCCCATAACAGTTGGCCATATGTTTCTGTAATGCTCCAAATGGTATCATTTCACCTGTTTTTTGTTTCAGTGAATTCAATAGTACAATAGGGTTCAGTGCAATACAATTCAATAGGGTTCTAACCTAGCATATCAAGTCCGCTGTAAGTAAATGGCTAAAAGCACAGTATTATGATCAGGTATCTTTATGCCTGTTCAGATTAGAACTGTGGTATATGGCAGCTTGATACGAAATAAATGGAATGGTAATTCCAGTTGCACAATTTAGTTTCCTTTAAAAATACAGATAAATCGTTGTACGTGGAACATACAGCTGTCTATAGTATGTCCTTTTCATAATTACATTGTACCACCAGCAGTACAAAATTGAAATAGATGTGAAGAAGGACATAATGTAGAATGGACACAATGTAGGAGCCTATTTCTGCCGGTCTTATTAAGAAGTGCATGTTAAAAGTGCAGCGCCTAAGGTTTTAAAAATCATTTTCTTACCCTTATCATAATGTACTTCATCTTTTCATTTCCAGGCCCCTTTCTTCACTTTGACACTTCTCTGAAGGGGATGCAGGCAGATTTAAGAACAGGTTTCTATCTGTAGCCCGCAGGTATTAAGAGTCCAGCACTGCTCCCTACTGGACAAAGAGCTGGTCCACAGAGGCACTTCTCTAGACTGCACCTGCCTCAGTAAATCATGGTGTCCATGTTAAAATGGGGAAGTCTCTGCATTTTTATACTTTATAAAAAAAATTATAAATAATGAGATACATTGGTATTTTTTAATCAGAATTTTTTATTTCTAGTTATGTTTAGCTAAAAATAGAAATTTAAGGGACCCTAATTAAGAAGTAAGTAGGAAAAGGACCCATTACACAAACCTTTCTGTTTATGTGTTTTTTTAACTGTATCAGGAATGTTGGGGGCCAAGCAGGTGAGATACTTACATCCTCGAAGGGAATTGGGTGGTAGTAAGATCAGAGAGGTTACAGTCGCAATTATTACCAGTAATTTAATTTCATTTACTACCCTTTTAGTCACTAAAATGATATTGAGCACTAGCATTAATGAGACTGATTACTTACAGCAAATAACAAACTGGTAAAAACCCATGAAATAATGAAATAAAGTTCTGTAATATCTGTCACAAATACTGTAGATGTTAAAAAATAACTCCAAAAATATAATTTAAAAGAAAATACTTTCATATGTTTAATTAAAAAATACGTAGTCCTTCAAGACTTTACATTTCTGAGATAATGCAGTATTAACACAGACGGTTTGATGCATTGCATATATGTACCATACTGTACTGTACATGTGCAGAACTGCATTTTAGACCACACAACATAGTTCTCATACCAAAAGGGTTAAGGAATCCTAGAACAAATTTAAATTTGCTTTCCTTCCTTCATAGACAGTCTTCAATAACCTTTGTTTCTCCAGTATTATTTCCTTCAGACTAAAAATTATCTACAGTTTAAATAATAAATAAATTATTTTTTTTAAGAATAGGGAGTAAGACATGGCATTATTAATACAATTATTGAAAGTTTCAAGACTAACAATGCATCATCTTGAGTTAAAACCCTTTGTATTCAAATTTCCAATTTAAAGAAAACCACATTTGTAAAAATGTGTAGTATGCACATCAGGTTTTTAAAATGGACTGGAAGTTGAGAGAGACAGACCAAATCATCTTAGTATTCCTCTTGTGCTTTGTGCTCCAAAATTGCAATTTTATTTTTTTATCCTTATCTGTAAGTGCCTGAAGGTACACTCTACTGAAGTTCCACACTGGAGCCTGTATGCCACTCTGCATTCATGTGCAGCTTAGTTTCTACAGTGTGCAAAAATGAGAATAAACACAGCAGGCTTCAACTTTCTGAACTTCATATCATCACAGACTGTATAGTTTAAAGTAGGTCTTGTACTACCTTTAAAATACCTAGTAGGCGTCCTTTCAAAAGGGCAATGTTTGTTTCTTTTTGCGTGTAAAAAGCAATAATGGAACAATAGTGTTCTATATCTGTTACCAAAGGTCACACAAGCACTGATTTTTAAAGCAAGACTCTGCGAGCTATGTGTGTGTTATAACCTTTCTTAGAATCTGTTAAGAAAAACCAGACTTCTGCATTAATGCATTTCTCAGTAATAATAGTTTATAGTACCTTATCTAGTAAACATAGATTCAAAATACTGTTGGTTTTCCTATGAACAAAGACTGCAAAACCTTTCAATGTCTCCAGACTACATGACGCATGCAGTAACCACTGTTTCATTTGTGGAGTTCCAAATAAGTTTTTTTTTAATGATTGCACATGTTTTGTAATGAAGAATGCATGACCTCTTTTAAGAATGATCCCAGTAACAGCTCAGGATAAACTTTTAGGAGGGAGTATGCTGAGTAAGTGTAACTTCCGTCATAGTTACCCTGGCTATACTTTGAGTAAAGACCCCGTTTCTGACGCATCAGAAGATTACTTCACTATACATAGATAAGAAAGGTGACAAATGAGGGGAGGCCATTCTGCCCATCTAGCCTATTTGATAACTCCCTCCTTCCTCCCTCCTCATATAAACACTTGTAATTGGCATTTCATGAGAAATGCTGACATCCGAGAATTAGATGCATTTGAGGGTGTTTATGGACTAACTTAAGTATGGTGATTTTTGGTTTAACCTGCCAGAGGTCGAGAAGGCTGGGATCACCATGGAGAGTGGGGAATGCACAGGTGGAGGAGGGATGCATGAGACAAAAGGCTACCAAAGAGTAGTTTGTGTATGATATATACAGCTTTGAGAAATGAGATTCGGTATGATTATGATTAAGAATGGCTGGTATGAAAATGGCTTGGTTTTTCATGATCTGTCCTGAACTTGGGTTCAGTTCCATTAATTCTTCTATAACATTTACAAATAGAACACAAGTGCTTTCTTATGATTTCTCCCTGCAAACATCTTACACCTTATGTTTTCAAATCAGTGTCGTATAAATTGCTGTTTTCCACTTTGTTTTCTTTTTCCATCTTTGTTTGTTCTACCCTCATGCCTGAGAGGTGTACAGGCCATTGTGCTAACAAGGAGGCTTCACTAGAAATCTTATCAGCTCAGAATCCAGTTTAATGATTGCTTTCATGCTATTATCCCAAACAATCCCAAAGTGCTTGTAACAGAGCAGCAAGTGTAATGGGAGTGTAAAAACGGAGCTGAGCAACCAGAGGGAAACATTGAGACACTCCCAACCTAACAAAGTTTGATGTTCTCATGAGGATATTAAGAAATTGGCTGCACCAATAGGAGGCTGATTCCCTTTAAACAGACTAAGAGAGTAGCCAGAGGCTGTCTGCTCAGACTCGGAGGGTGAGATGCGTATCTTTGGGTGAGATTATTCATGGTGATAGATAGATTTAGGAATTTACAGTTTGGTTTAAAACGAAACAAAGGCTTCAGAGCAGTATAGCTGAAATATGACCAATACGCACCTTAAGCAGCAGCCTCAACTGTTGCCATGCTAGCGCACCAGTGAGAAAGACGGTGGTAAGAGTGGACTGGCCTAAACAGGATCGACCAAGGATTTATTGATATTTATTATATCAAAGAGAGTTCTGTTACAGTGTTTTACATAGGGGCTGGGGCCACACTTCATCCACCATTTAAAGTGCAGCATCCACCTGGGTGAAGATGCTTTGCTGGTACTGTTTTCTATGGACTACCTGGCTCTACCTGTCCATGGCTGGAGCGCGCGTGATGCTTGCATCGATGGCTTGAAATATAGCCGGGAATTCCTTTAAAACTTTAAGATCCAAATATTTCCAACCCTTGGATACACTGTTTACCGATGTTGAGCAAGACATTCTGTGTTCTACAAAAAATACGAACTGTAATCAGAAAACTAAGCGAAAGCACAGCAGGAGGGGAGCACGGCGACAGAGGCTCCAGAAGAGGAGGAATAAGCTCCTGCTGCCTAGCGTCATTCTATCAAATGTGAGCTCACTGAGGAGTAAACTGGACAAACTGCATGCCAGCATGAGGTTCCTGCATGAGTTTCAGGATGCCTGCATTCTAGCTTTTACGGAAACTTGGCTGGACGATGTTGTCAAGTCTGAGGGTTTTTTTCTACACTGGCTGGACAGAGATCCTGAGAGCACAGGTAAACATCACGGCAGAGTGCATGATGATAAACAACCGCTGGTGTCAGAACTTTACCGTCCGTGAGAGTGTGTGCATGCCTGACATCAAACTGCTCAGTGTTTCTCTGCACCCCTTTTATCTCCCTCGAGAATTTCGGCAGCTTTTTATTACACTTGTCTATATCCACCCTAAAGTGACTGTGGTAAAGGCTTACAATATCATTTTTGATGTTACCCAGAAACTGGCCGCTATATCCTCAGATGCTCTTAAATGTCTTTCAACGTATAACTAATTTGGACCTGCCCCACGCAGTTAATTAAAATCTTCGAGCGTTGCTACAGGACAGTTCCTAATGCCTACTTGTCCCTCGCAAGACCTCCACAGGGCAACTCCGACCACAACTCTGTGCTTCTCAGGCTGATCTATCAGCTGTTCAAGAGGATCAAACCAGAAGAGCAGTAGAAGCCTGGGATTCGGAGAGCACTGAACGGCTTCGGGATTGCTTTGACTGCATGCAATGGGACGTTTAAAAAAAAGTGTCAAAGGACAATTCGCTGTTGTGGTATCAGATTATATTTCTTTCTGCATCGACTCTATCATCCCTACCAAAAGCTTTAAGGCTTTTCCCAATAACAAACCCTGGGTAATGAAAAGCCTTAATCATGTCCTCCTAAAAAAGAAACGGTCTTTTTCTCAAGGGGACACCCAGCAGTAAGGAAGTGCAGAGAGAGGTGAAAAGGGAGATCAGGAAAGCTAAGAAAGAGTATAGGGTAAAAATAGAGAGCACCATGACAATAGGTGACACCAGGATGGCATGACAGGACATTAAAATCATGGCCAATATCCCTCAGAGGCGTAGCACTGTGGCAGCACTGTACCTCTGTTAAGTGGTATGGATGGGCAACAGCTGGCCAATGAACTTAAATATGTTTTATACGCGTTTAAATCTACAACCACCTTAGCTCATAGTAATATTCAACCTGTATCTGGAGAGGTTTTTAAAATTGACAGCAGAAGTACATAGGCTTTTTAGGAAAATCAATATTAGGAAAAGTGCAGGTCCAGATAATGTGTGGTAGGGTCCTACAATCTTGTGCAGATCAGCTTTGGAATATTTTTAGTTTTCTCCTCCAGATGTCCTTAAACTTACAGATCGTTCCCTCTCTTTGGAAGAGATCCATCATTATTCCTGTTCCTAAAACTTTCAAGCCTAGTGGCCTTAACAGCTACAGGCCGGTTGCTCTCACATCTCTCTCAATGAAAACTCTTGAGAGAATAGTGAAGAAACACATCACAGAAAGCACACTGCAGAAACCCCCTGCAGTTTGCATGCAGGGAAAGGAGGAGTAGATGATGCAATATACACATTGTTAAATCTGTCTATCAGCATCTAGTTTAACCAGGGACATTTGTAAGGATTTTATTTGTTTACTTCTTCTCCGCTTTCAATACAATACAACCACTGTTGCTTGCAGAAGCTCTCAAAGTACTTCAATCTGAATGGTAACTTGATAAGGTGGGTTCCTAACTAACAGGTCTCAACAGGTCAAACTGGGGAAGTGTTTATCTGACATTCACTACACATCAGTTGGTTCACCACAGTGCTTTGTCTTGTCCACTCTGCTGTACGTTTTGTACACTAATGATTGCATAAGCAAACACACAGACATTTCATTAAGTTTGCTGATGACAGAGCCCTGGTTAGTTTATTAAAGGCCACAGAATACCATAATGGGCCCATTCTAAATGATTTTACTAACTGGTGCAACAGAGTTCTCTCTAAAGTTAAATGTTTCAAAAACAAAGGAACTGGTTATTGATTTTAGGAAAACTACAACACCCCCTCAACTCACTATAATTTATGGTCAGCCTGTTGAAATTGCCGATGACTATAAGTACTTGGGTCTGGTCATTGACAAAAACCTAAAATGTGACAAATGTTGTGACACTATCTCTAAAAAGGCCAACAGAGACTCTTCTAGGGAAACTCAGCTACTTTAAAGTAGATAAAACTATTCTTACACTTTTCTACAAATCATTCATTGAAAGTGTCTTAACATACTGTCTCACTTGCTGGTTTGGCAACATAAGTACTGGTAATTCTAATAGGCTGGGTAAATTAGTGAATATAAGTGGCAAAATAGTCAGGAATGATCAAATCAACTTCAGTATCCTTTACAAATAGAGGGTGAGTAAAAAAGCCAAAAGCATAAGGGAGTACGTGTCTCACCCCCTCCATCTGGGAGATGCCTCTGTGCCCCCAGGTGTAAAACCAACAGACTCAGGAAATCTTTCATTCCCACTGAAAAGTAATGCAAAGTAACTACCCTGTCTCTTGTTTCTGATCTCCTGTAACACTACTGTATTCTCTTCTCTTTTGGTAATGTTTATTTGTCATTGTGTTGTGTTTGACTGTGCCGTAAGATAAATTTCCCCTAGAGGACAATAAAGCTTGAATTGAATTGAATTGAATTGATGTCAAAGATGCCCTTTCAACAATTTTTTATTCATTTTGAAAAGAAAACAAAGATTTAAATGACATCAGACGTGGGAAACTAAATAAGTTCTGGCCTTTTTTACTTTTTTACAATTTTTTCTTGGTTTCTCTGAATAGTTCAGGTGCTGTGGTTACCTTGTTACACTGTTTTTAAACATGAAATCTGAATAATGTTTGCCGTGCTGCAAATCAACAACTGTAAAACTTGTAAAATATGCTTCTGGCTTCAGTAGCCAATTCTCTGATGTGAGGTAGAGTGAGAAATGCTATTATTCCTTTTCCTTAAAATTATTATTTTGAAAGTAGCCTTGGAGGTAATATCAGTTATTGTACAGTATTCATTTTCATTCATTATTCATTTTTATTTAAAAAAAGGCATAAGGGAAATAAGATGCTTTCTATCATTATCTAATTTTATCATCCTAATTTATCACTCATGTTATTGTACCTAGGCAAGCAGAAAGTCATCCCAGATATATTTTTTTCTTGGAACATCTTTTGTTTAATGACTCCTCAGCAGTCCTGCAGTATGTTCAATAATGATAGAGAGGCAATGATTGCTAGATAGATCTTTACTGTTGTTTTATTTAGTATTGGAATGTATTGATCAAAAGAATTCATATCCCCATTGAATAATTAAAGCACAGTTTGGGAAATTTTAAGATTCTGATCAAAACCGAAATTGTAATGCAGTATGATTTCAGAGTGAGCAATCACGTGTGGTAGATTGTCTTGAGTCTTGAAGGCATCCCTTTTCCAAGGAAGGCCATTAGAATCCATCTACTTCATTTGTGATTGGTAGTTTGATTAATATGGACAGATGCCATTTTTTCGACTGTAAGTGGTGGCCATGGAAAAGGTCGGGCTGTCATACACAGCCTGACACAGGTCTGCAGTGCGCCTTATTGATGTCATTTTTATTACTAACCAAGGAGCTTGAGGGTGAAAGAAAAAAACTAGTTCCAAAATATTTTTAAAATAATTATGTTTTTCAGTCAGATATCTGATTGACATTTTTGCTGAAGTCTAGCTAATAAAGATCTTAAGTTGAGTTTTTTACCTTATACCTTTGTTGGCCCCAGGAGTTTTGACCTTTTCATAGATGTTCTTGAATCAATTGTATTTTATCACAAGTGTTTTTCCAGTACATTTTGGGTATACTGTATATCATGTATGAAGGACATAAACCACCTAAATAAAAATGAAATATTTATTTGTATTTATCATGTTTCATCTAAAATGCACCTGAGAGGTAAATACATATTACAGATGGAAAATAATATTTTAATATAACATTACATATATATTACATCTGATGTTTTATGAGACCTTTAAAATAGAAGTTGAACAAAGTGTTTTAATTTATGCTGCTGTAAATTCTGCCTACTTTCTCAGTGGCCTTTTGTTGATAAGGTAAGCATCTTCTTATATTCACTGTGTAGTAAATAAATTATAAAGTTATACTGTATGTTTTGTGGGCAATTTCATAAGAATATTTCTGTTACTTTGGAAACAGGGCTAAAACCCACACCTATTTAACCCTTTGTGTAGCACCTCTGTGTAATGAAATGTGGTGTGTAGATGAAGTCATAACCTGAATACACCTGAACACACGTTAACCTGAATAAGATTAGTAACTTTCACTTGTATTCTAGAACAAACTGCATTGACTCAGAACTGATTCAAAGTTAGCTTGACTATGAATATGAAAAATATGAAATTCTGGTGTGATCATCCACAAAGCACAACCTCAGCTCCTTCTAGAGTGTTCTGGGAGCAGTATAACATGTTTCAGTCTGTTTCTTTTAACCCAGTTATAATTTTTACCCTGTTACAGTGTGACTTCCACAAAGCACTCCAATGTCTCAACTATGGTATGCATGCAAGAGAGGTTAATATATTATTTATGCTCTACAGTCGCTCAAAAGACTTTTTATGTGTTTCGCTACAATGCAATTTAGTAAAATTGTTAAGGGTGGGGGGTGGTGAGGAAAAAAAAAACTATGCATGGGCAGAGCTGAAGAGCAAGTTTCAGTTGTTCAGACACAAAATGCCTTTTTAATCTTTACACTCCTGGGGGGTTTAATAAAAATGGTGGTACCAAATTATTTATTGACATGATAACTCTTTCATTTTTTAAAGCTGCTAAAACAAATTACCATTTACATTGGATCTTGTTTTACAGTACCGTACCAGTAGTTTTTACTTTGATCTCTGGTTCAGTTGACATGGAAATTCTTTGCCACAAATAATGAGGACACTGAAATCTAGGTCATTGTAGTCCACTTTTTTCATGAATTCTGGCCTCTTTCAGTTTGGGCTGATGTTTACATAGTCCCATCCCCCGTGTTCCCAAGGTGAATTTACAGTCTTATTTTGTAGAAGCTCTCATTTATTATCCTGCCTCTCTTTTTTCCCTCTCTTTGTGTGTATGAATTAACAGATGCATGCTCTACCTCAGCTCTATAATCCCAAAGCACTACACACACATATGCATATTGTACCAATGCAAACCAACTTAAGACAGAGGTGAAGGAAGGCCGTTATTGCTGGTTTTAAATAAATCAATCCATGGTGATTCACAAAGAGGTGTTACCTGGATTGCACATGTGATTTTCATTCATTCCTTTTAAAATGCAAACAATGTTTTTTTCCAGAATTTAGGATGCACTTATTTTCTTTCTTAGGTCACCTAAGCTGTCCTTATTGGTGAAAAGTTTTGTCTAATACCTAAAATAAACCACATTTCAGGCTAATAGACGAGTCTTTGGTTGGCAGCTTTGCATCAGGCAGTCCATCTGCTAGAGAAAAACTAATTTGTTTTATTCAAAAGCAGATTCAATTAATAGTGTTGCTATTTGATAGCGTCATTAATCTTTTTTCTGGTCAGGGCCACTTTTCTTTCTTCCTTCACCTAACACTTTAAAATATAGTGTGAAACATAAGATTGTGCTGTCTAAGCTTTGCTTTGTATTCCCTGTTGTCAGTGACAACATAATGAACCTAAACAGACACTCAATTGAATTGAAATCATGATACCTCTCAGGTGAGTTCATATACAGTATAACAAAACACTTTGTGTATTAAAATATCAATTGAATTTATCTACCATAATCATTTATTGATGGATTTAACTATTGTTATTATAAACATAGCAGAATATCTAATTCATTCTGGGCATGGATGACAGGTCACAGTCATGTGCATTTCAGAATAAGCAGTCAAATTGTCAAATAATTAACTTAATATTTTTGGTTAGGATGTAGGAAAACAGAAGACAAACAACACTGTGTGAGAGAGAGGATTTTTAGCCTAAATATTATTATATGCAACTTGAACCTATAGCACTCAAATGTAGTGTGTGGAGCTGGTTTTCACAACCTGGTTTTTGGTTTTACTGGGAATGTAAATTGATTTTTTTTTCTGATCAGTTATATTTCTGCTTAAGATGCTTCAAGATGAAGGCTCAGAATAAATGGTAGAGAACTACAGAGAAAAGGAACAGATTTCACAGTGTTGTTGATTTAGTATCTTCCCTTGTATTTACATGTATATTAAGTTTGCATTGTCTATAAATATGCAATATAATTAAGTTTACAATATATTAAAAGTTATATTAGTAAAATGCTATGTAAATGTATTTTACTGTATTTCACAATAAAGATACATTAGTATGCCCCTGGAAAAATGTTAAAACTTTCTGTTTATCTTCTAGACACTAGATAGATTCCAATCAGGCTTTCATCTCCTCCCATAGGACTAAATCAGCAATCATATAATAGTATAATTATACCCTGCATTATTTTGTCAGTAATATCATTGAAGCCCACTCTTGCAGTATGTACTCTTGATTGTTGTGGTGGCGCTCTGATTATGGCACAAGGTAAGTGACTAAATATTACTTAAAAGAACCTAAAGTCTTAATCATGAACTAATTGCATTGGAAATTAGAACATCACAGTTCAATATTCCATTGCTTTCATTTTAATCAACTTTTTTTCATAACCCTGTCTCAAAGGTGACAAATGTCACTACATGTTGAGTGAGAAAGTGCATCTGTTGGTCCAAGCTGGAATAAACTGTATGTGTGCAATGCTTAACATCTATACTTAACATTATAATGTAAAAAAGCCTGACTCTCTGTGGTCATTAAAAATCCCAGGGTGTTTCTCAAAAAAGAGTAGGGATGTAACCCCGGCGTCTGTACCAAATTTCCCATTGGCCCTTACCAAACATGGCCTCCTAATAATTCCCATCTATGAATTGGCTTCATTATTCTGTTCTCCTCCTCACTGATAGCTGATGTGTGGTGAGCGTTCTGGCGCACTATGGCTGCCGTCGCATCATCCAGGTGGATGCTGCACATTGGTGGTGGTGGAGGGAAGTCCCCATTACCTGTAAAGCGCTTTGAGTTGAGTCTCCAGAAAAGCGCTATACAGTATAAGTGTAAGCAATTATTATTAGTTATTAACTTTTTTAATTCTCTTGGTAGGATATCCTGATGTACAAAGTGTTAACTGCATACAATTCATAACATACTACCTTTTACCTTCACCTTTAAATTAATTAAAGTTCTATTTTTATTAACTCAGTCTCAAACTAACATGATTAATTTGGATTCCCGTTAATCTCTACCCTCATCAAAACAACCCGTGAAGGTAATACAGTATGTTATTTTCCCTTTACCTTTAATTATTGGCGATGAAAGTCATCTTGCAGCCTCCTCAGTTCAACTCTACAGTGCTGTGCGTCACGTTGAAATCACCTGGAGATGCTCTGGGGGACCAAGAGTACTTTCACATTTATTAGCTGTCCTAGGTCTCCCACTGACAAATAGCCTGAATCTCAGCTGGCTCAGGCTGGTTTGTCTAGTTTTGGAGCTTTTATTTAAGAGAAAAATCAGGTTATGTTGTGGTCTTGGGCCACCTTAATAAGTTACAAACATGAACAGCAGCAGACATGTTGCCAGAGGATTAACTTCAGGCTTGGTAGGCTTTGCAGGCTTCATGTTTTCTCCAGGTAGAGGTAGACTTACTAAACACTGGGTCTCTAGACTAATTGTATATTTTATGAACGCTTTATATATTTATTTGATACCTATTTTAATTATATTGCCTGTTTTCAAGACTGTTGATTTTTTTGCTGAATTTCCTATTCCCTTTTATTGGCCCTTATAAGAATATACTGTATGGTGTTACAAAAGGAAGTAATCTACAGGTATTTCTTCCTTGTAAATAACCATGTACCAATTAAATAATTAAACCAAGGTTCTAATCCACCCTTTGCACTAAAGAAAGCCTGGATATGAGCTTCAATAACATGGCTATATAAACTGTTGCAGACTCCCACAACCCTTTGTGTAAGCTCAGTCTGCAGCAGTTAGATAGTGCCAAACTTTCAAGGAGCAGTAAAATTCTCAGGTGTCCTTGCCTGCAGCATCATGGCCCACACAATTCATGTTTATCTACCAGATAACAAGTAAAATTGTTCTGCTTTCATTAGCAGATTTCATCATCCTTAAACTGCAGTCAATAAAAGTAATAAGACTGAGTAAGATCATTAAATTAAATCTTAAATGAGGGAAAACATGCATATAAAATTAGAAAATAGACCCCCTGGATGGACGTTACACTTTCATGGGGCATTAGTGATAAGATTCCTTTTTAATTGTTTGAAAAAGAAGGAATTGGCTCAGTAACAAAACAAACAATCCTGAAGCATCCTCTTACCAGACTACTGATGAGATGCTGGTACTCCCATTAGAGTTTTGTAAGTCAACACTTTGAGAATGTTTGTCTCTGTGAAGATAAGTCCAGAGTGCACAGTGTGCATTCCCTAATTCCTTGCCTAAAAATGTCTCTTTTTATCCTGAAAGATTTTACATATAGAAACAAAACTCTTCACGTATAGGAAAAAACGCACTTCATCCCCCACTGAGATTGCACCACTGAAGTGCTGCACCAACCTGGCTGATGTATGGCAGCCATTCTGGTGCTACACATTAGTTCAAGTGGAGAAGTGAGAAATTGCACCTCCAATTAAGGGGTACCTTTAGGTAGAGTGGATTGTGTACACCAAGAGAGGAATTTCACACAGAGATCCGACAGACTTCATTGCAAATCCAATTTTTCCCTTTTCAACTAAATCGCAAAACTAAAAATAGATAAAAAGTCCAGAAGTCTCCCCGGCCATTAAAAGTGGAAATATGAGTAAAATAACATTTCTTTTAAAATAAGCTACAAGTTTCAATTGGTGTAAACAAGATTTGCAATTAACCAGGTACAATGTTAAAAGCAAACTTATGAATTTTTACTTTACTTACGAACTTTAATATAACCCACATACAATTCTGGGTTTCTTGTGATATTGTGATTATTTGTATCATACGTATTAATGAGGAATTAATGATTTAGTGATGATTAATTAAATTGTTGTAATTAAAAATAGGGAAATTTGAACCCAGGTGCCTTGTGTATAAATCTGTGCTGCTTTCACACACTTTCACAAGACCATCCGCATGCAAACTTTAGACAGCTGACAATGAGTTGACCAGGTGATTATTTTTTGCAAAAGGCCATCATTATACACCAATAATGAAGGACTGTCAAATTTTCACATGGATGCTTGAGGCACAGTAAAAGATTCATGTACTGCAAAATGTCAGACTGAATGACAGTCTTTTACATTGTGGTCCACGTATGGTAGGAGCTCAGTAATGTGAGTAAGTATAAGGCATTATGTAAATAGGAATGTATTGTAAACTGTTTATTTTTCTACTTTAATGTGCAGAAAAGGGACATCACTCCATATTGTTGTTTTGGTATTTGGTATCAGTTCAATGTTATCTACTTAGCTATCTTTCTTGTAACTTAATAATATCATCTCACTTTGAAGATTACATTTTATTTTGTCTTAATTGTAATGTGATACTATAGAAAATATATTAAATACATCTCTAGAAGCTCAGAGTAAATAAACTACAAGAATAGTGCTGGGTTAGATAGAACAGGAAGCAAATCTGTCACGATTATAGTCCCCCCTCCTTAAGGGTGCTCCAGCCCTTTCACTTGAGACTTTATTCTGTGCACCTGTTTCCTATTCCCAGCCCACCTTAAAAGCCAGGCGCTGACGCTCATCCGGGCTCTGCATCTGATTTCCGTATCGTGCGAGTCCGGGACCTGGAAGCGCCCGGTCCCGGTCCCGGTCCAGGTCCCGGTCCGCCGGTTCCGGCCCTGCCTGGCCTCTGGTTTTAATTCCGTGTTTTGATGGATCTCCTGGTTTTGGACTTACCCTTGTGTTTTGGATACTCTCTAAGGACTACTCTTTTGGATTGTTCGCCTCGGCCACACCTCCCCTGTGCACCAGCGCACCTTGGACACGCCCCCCTGTCTTCAGCCCCGTATTCCTGCATGACGTTTCCCCAGTGTTTCCCCACTTCTTCGGATTGTGTCGTCCGCATAGGGTCCAGAAAGAACTGTTCGTTACAAAATCCTTAAAAATATTTTTCTAGACATTGGGAACTACAGTCATTATCAGTGGATTTTAATACCCCAATACTCGAACATTTTTATTGGGGTTCAGCATCGGTATCTGTAGGGTTATGTCTCCACCTTGTGCTCTCTGTATAACCAACAGATATACCTGGCTCAGGAAATGCCT